>NC_052327.1:51993663-52098663 GCF_016432855.1 Salvelinus namaycush | reverse complement strand
AAGAGGACAGAGGTTCAGTACAGTACCGTTGTGCAGCATCAGCAAAGCACGGCAGGACGCTCCCGGGTGGTTGGGAGGTCTCCTCCTGAGAGTAAAGAGGGAGAAGAAAATAGACTTAGCTTGTAATATAGAGAGGAGTTGTGTGTTATAGTGAGAGTCTACGAATCTCAATGCAACCATGTACATAACGGTTGTGTTGAGAGCGTGGGCTGTTCTCAGATGGTCCACACACCACCACCCCCGGGTGTCACCCGGTGTCATTTGGCATGGCGAGTTCACCATGTTGCACGGACACACACACACACCATATGTCCACTATAGGCTCTGCAGCTGAAGTCAGAAGTTTACATAAAACTCGTTTTTCAACCACTCCACAAATGTCTTGTTAACAAGCCAGCAGCATACCACCCTGCATACCACTGCTGGCTTGCTTCTGAAGCTAAGCAAGGTTGGTCCTGGTCAGTCCCTGGATGGGAGACCAGATGCTGCTGGAAGTGGTGTTGGAGGGCCAGCAGGAGGTACTCTTTCCTCTGGTCTAAAATAAAAAATAATATCCCAATGCCCAAGGGCAGTGATTGGGGACATTGCCCTGTGTAGGGTGCTGTCTTTCGGGTGGGACGTTAAACAGGTGTCCTGACTCTGAGGTCATTAAAGATCCCATGGCACTTATTGTAAGAGTAGGTGTGTTAACCCTGGTGTCCTGGCTAAATTCCCAATCTGGCCCTCAAAACCATCACGGTCACCTAATAATCCCCAGTTTACAATTGGCTAATTCATCCCTCTCCCCTGTAACTATTCCCCAGGTTGTTGCTGTAAATGAGAATGTGTTCTCAGTCAACTTACCTGGAAAAAAACAAAATATTAATTTTGGCAAGACACAAATAATTTTTCCAACAATTGTTTACAGACAGATTAATTCACTGTATCACAATTCCAGTGGGTCAGAAGTTTACATACACTAAGTTGACTGTGCCTTTAAACAGCTTGGAAAATTACTGAAAATGATATCATGTTAAAAGCTTCTGATAGGCTAATTGACATAATTTGAGTCAATTGGAGGTGTACCTGTGGATGTATTTCAAGGCCTACCTTCAAACTCAGTGCCTCTTTTCTTGATATCATGGGAAAATCAAAAGAAATCAGCCAAGACCTCAGAAATAAATTGTAGACCTCCACAAGTCTGGTTCATCCTTGGGAGCAATTTCCAAACCCATGAAGGTACCACGTTCATCTGTACAAACAACAGTACGCAAGTATAAACATCATGGGACCATGCAGCCGCCATACCGCTCAGGAAGGAGACGTGTTCTGTCTCCTAGAGATGAACGTACTTTGGTGCGAAAAGTGCAAATCAATCCCAGAACAACAGCAAAGGACCTTGTGAAGATGCTGGAGGAAACAGGTATAAAAGTATCTATATCAACAGTAAAACGAGTCCTATATCAACATAATCTGAAAGGCCGCTCAGCAAGGAAGAAGCCACTGCTCCAAAACTGCCATAAAAAAGCCAGACTATGGTTTGCAACTGCACATGAGGACAAAGAGCATACTTTTTGGAGCAATGTCCTCTGGTCTAATGAAACAAAAATAGAACTATTTGGCCATAATGACCATCGTTATGTTTGGAGGAAAAAGGGGGAGAATTGCAATCCAAAGAACACCATCCCAACCGTGAAGCACGGTGGTGGCAGCATCATGTTCTGGGGGTGCTTTGCTGCAGGAGGGACTGGTGCACTTCACAAAATATATGGCATCATGAGGCAGGAAAATTATGTGGATATATTGAAGCAATATCTCAAGACATCAGTCAGGAAGTTAAAGCTTGGTATCAAATGGGTCTTCCAAATGGACAATCACCCCAAGCATACTTCCAAAGTTGTGGCAAAATGGCTTAAGGACAACAAAGTCAAGGTATTGGAGTGGCCATCACAAAGCCCAGACCTCAATCCTATAGAACATTTGTGGTCAGAACTGAAAAGCGTGTGTGAGCAAGGAGGCCTACAAACCTGACTCAATCACACCAGCTCTGTTGGGAGGAATGGGCCAAAATTCATCCAACTTATTGTGGGAAGCTTGTGGAAGGCTACCTGAAACGTTTGACCCAAGTTAAACAATTTAAAGGCAATGCAACCAAATACTAATTGAGTGTATGTAAACTTCTGACCCACTGAGAATGTGATGAAAGAAATAAAACCTAAAATAAATAATTCTCTGCTATTATTCTGACATTTCACATTCTTAAAATAAAGTGGTGATCCTAACTGACCTAAGACAGGGACTTTTTACTCGGATTAAATGTCAGAAATTGTGAAAAACTGAGTTTAAAGGTATTTGGCTAAGGTGTATGTAAACTTCTGACTTCAACTGTACGTGTCAGAGCTCCTAGGCTAAGCAAAGCAGTTCAAACTGCCATGCAGAGAGACTGTTAAAGCAAAACAAGTACATGTCCAGGAAAGAGGAAAGAACACATTCATTACTCTGCAATCATCTGCAGACATCACAACACATTAGTAGGTCTGTCTGTGACCCATTGTGTGAAAGGGTTTTGTCTCTGCATCAACTTAAAGGATCGTATTTCCAGGAGCAATGACTGACTAATGCAGACAGGAATCTGAGAGAGTGGCACTTGTGTTTTGAGTCACCAATTTGTTACTCATCACATCAGTAGTTCTCCCATCACCACGTCATTTAACATATCCTGGAAATCGGGGCTTGGTCCGTAACCTGATACAGTCTAAGTGAGTCACATCAGCTCCTTATTGGACCATAAGGAGTGGTCCTACTGAGAGGCTCAGTTTGTAACAGCATGGCGCTAAACACCAAGGTTGTGGGTTCAATTCCCACAGTGATCACATACAAAAGACTCAAAATGTCTGCATTCCCTATACTGTAGGTCACATTGGATAAAATAGTCTGTCAAGTGCCATATACAGTATTATGCTGTACCCTAAAGATGAGGATATGACAGTGAGTTATCCCCTGTGCCTAGGGAGGACAGGGAGCTGTGTCTGTACACTACCATAGTTCATGTCGAAGTTAAAGTGGCTTGCTGTGCCTCTCCAGGTTCACGTCTGAGTTAATGTCCCTTAGCATACCGCAGTGGGTTCACGCTTGGGGTATACACACACACACACACACCACACACACACACACACACACAGAGCAATTATCCTTAATAGCACAAGCTAGGCTATAGCTGTGTGAATCTGCTGACAGAAGCGTATTCCAGGGAACCGCCCCAGAGAAGCGGTCTGATATTCATCATGCCATGAGCTACTAGGACATTATACAACACAGTGTACTTACATCAACACTCCCGGTTTAAATGCACACGCAAACTTTCCTTCCTAACATGGGTAAGCATTTTCCTTTCAAATGTAATACAGGGGATTGAAGAGGGATTAAGGAGTAAATTACTTGACTCTGCTTTCTGGATTGACAACCAAAAAAAGCTCCAGGACACAACGTGCTCAAATCACACCCTGGCTGTGACTAACAAGGTCGTAACCTGGACTTCACATCCAAACAGCATTCTAATGGCAGTTAGTCAATTTCAAATCCAAACAGCATTCTAATGGCAGTTAGTCAATTTCAAATCCAAACAGCATTCTAATGGCAGTTAGTCAATTTCAAATCCAAACAGCATTCTAATGGCAGTTAGTCAAAAAAGCTAAGAACAAGCTCTTATCCAAACTCCTTTCAAATGTGTCTAAAACCATGACCTCATCCTTGTACTTTCCCAGAATGGACACTTTACCTTATAATCATTTCAAAACACCACTTCATGTCCTCTTATCGTTTATTATGGATACAAATGTCAGCACAATTTCCCAGCGCTACTTCCCTAAGGGATACTGACTCACAGTGAGAGACTTCAGGGAGTGTGTTCTGTGTCGTTTCTCTTTTAGAGAAAACAAAGCGGGGCGGGGCTGCCGTTCTGTTGTTTTTTCAAGTTACTGAGTGGGGCTTTCAGTACAGGAACCCAGTAAGGTTCTGGGACTGGGCAGTGGGCCAGACAGGAGAAACCCATCCCTTCCCATCATCCTTCTAACCAGGATGTTATAATGTACTCCTCCAACCAGCTCCGCCTTGCTTCCTCCTACCAATGTCAACACTTCAACTGAGACGTCAGAGCAGCGTGCGCAACATGGCAACGACGCGCTCGACCCATTCTACTGGCCTATCATTGATCAGTCATAATAACATGGATTTTCACTCAGTAGATTTTCATTTCAATAGACAGCTTTAAAGGAGATCGTCTGAAACCAGGTAAACCAGATTGTAAAGCCCATAAATGAAAATATTAGCCATCTACATATAGAATCCTTGCCATTATGAGATGCAAAAATATGCTAAATATCCACATAAATAATGGAGGAAATGGTCAAAGTGCATTTCCTAGTACAAGATTTGATGTATGGGCCAGCCATGAGTCCTCACCAGTACAGTAATGTATGGATAGTAATGTATGGATAGTAATGTATGGATAGTAATGTATGGATGAGAGTCCTCATCTAACTAGACAGCGTTGCTACAGTTAAGCTACACTTTACACTGAGAGAAGCAAAAGTTTGTAGTTAATTAGGCTGAACCTTTGTCACCCGCGCTACAGATCAGGGACTGTACAGACAGAGGGACCATTTCTACAGTTCAGGGACTGTACAGACAGAGGGACCGACTCTACAGATCAGGGACTGTACAGACAGAGGGACCGTCTCTACAGATCAGGGACTGAACAGACAGGATAGAACTGACAGAATGAGGCTCGCCACTCAGGAAGAGACGTAGCTATATACATGCACAGCCAATGTAGGACAAAATCCAGGTGTGATCACCCGGAACTAACATGGGCTATGTGGATACGAGAGAGAATGAGAAAGCTAAGCAGAGTCAAAGTGAAACTTACACACAAAAAAGGCACAGACACACACACACACACAGTCTCATACGAGAGAAAGAGAAAGATAGTGAAACATACACACACAGTCTCATACAAGAGAGAGAAAGAGAACGATAGTGAAACAAACACACACACACACACACACACACAGCTAAAAACATGACAGTGTGTGTGTGTGTGTGTGTGTGTGTGTGTATGTGTGTGTGTGTGTGTGTGCATACATGCGTGTGTGAGGTTACAACTGAATATGAGATCATTTACTCTTTCTGGTCTTGAGTGGGTAATGTCTTCCAGCCAGTCTCTCTGTGGCTAAGCCTTAGCATCTGTGAGGGTAACGTCTTCCAGCCAGTCTCTCTGTGGCTAAGCCTTAGCATCTGTGAGGGTAACGTCTTCCAGCCAGTCTCTGTGGCTAAGCCTTAGCATCTGTGAGGGTAACGTCTTCCAGCCAGTCTCTCTGTGGCTAAGCCTTAGCATCTGTGAGGGTAACGTCTTCCAGCCAGTCTCTCTGTGGCTAAGCCTTAGCATCTGTGAGACGTTTGGCGTGAGGGAGTAGCTACATACTGCATTACACGACAGCACAGCATTCTATTGATGTCTATGAGTGTTTGGGGACCCTGGTGTCTACAGTACAGTGCATGACAGATGTTAGTGAAACCTCAGACGCCCAGTTTGTTAGCAACTGTCTTGTCAGCGCGTGCCAGAGAATAGGAGATTGATTCAACTGTCTTGTCAGCGCGTGCCAGAGAATAGGAGATTGATTCAACTGTCTTGTCAGCGCGTGCCAGAGAATAGGAGATTGATTCAACTGTCTTGTCAGCGCGTGCCAGAGAATAGGAGATTGATTCAACAGTCTTGTCAGCGCGTGCCAGAGAATAGGAGATTGATTCAACTGTCTTGTCAGCGCGTGCCAGAGAATAGGAGATTGATTCAACTGTCTTGTCAGCGCGTGCCAGAGAATAGGAGATTGATTCAACTGTCTCCCGGTTTGACTGCTAGATGCACTACATGTTTTCAAAAACGTACTCAACTACACAAACACACACCACTACTACATGAACAGTTACCACGTCTATGACAAAAATAAAGACAAACCGTTATTATAAATGGATACACTATAAATGCCGAATCTTACTGAAAACATGAGTTACTTTTCCAATTACACCATCTAAATGCCATTGAACATAATTTAACATAGTTGTTGTAACAGTGAATTGCAGTTGCATTTATACTCTAGAATAAGTACCATGTACACAAAGACACACTAACCTGTTAGAAAACTCCCCCTGTGAGCCACATGAGGTCCAGGAGCCATCTCCATGTTGCCTGTGTTGCTGTGCTGTTTGGTTGAAAGGAGAGGAGTCCATCCACCCAGCCAGTCTATAGAAACATTAAACTGTTTGGTTGAAAGGAGAGGAGTCCATCCACCCAGCCAGTCTATAGAAACATTATGTAGCTCTCCAAGCCCTCATGTCTGTCTCTAAACAAGCCCAAAGAGAGTGAAGAATAGATGCTCTGAAGGGTAGGTTCCAGAGAGACTGTACAGCTACTACCTCTCTTCCTCTCTGCCTTCCTCTCGCTCTCTCTTCTCTGCCTTCCCCTCTCTCTGCCTTCCTCTCACTCTCTCTTCTCTGCCTTCCTCTCTCTCCTCTCTGCCTTCCTCCCTCTCTCCTCTCCTATTTACTCTAAGGGTGAGGCTGTGATCTGTTCATCCAGAACTGAAGCAGATTAAGTCATTCTTATGCTGTGAGTCAACAGGCTTTATGACACACTCTTGCTCTCCTTTTAAAACACACACACAAACTGTACTCTCACACACTTTTAGAATCACAACTGTACAAACACACTTTTAGAATCACTTCCCGTACACTTGAAACCGAGTGCGACACACCCACAGTGCAGCTCCAGTATTCACCACATGGTGACATTGTTTGCTTTTTCTCCTCAGAGCCCCTTTTAAAATAATACTTAACACATTTAAAAAATAATATTGTTTTGATGAGACAGACTCATCATAAATGATAAATCCCTAAAATCAGGGACACTTGAGATCCAAACATCCACATGTGCACGCACTACAACCCCAGTGACATTCACCATGTCCAGACCACACAGAATGGGAAAGTCCCGCATAGACAAGAGGAAGTATTGGTATCCAGGTGGTGAAGGTTGGGCAGGTGAGTGGGAGAGACTAACAGGACAGGAATCCTGCTCCAACATTCCAATCAAGTGACAGGAAACAGAACTAATGGAAGCCCTGGCTGTCAAAGACCACACACACTCACATACACAGAGACAGAGACAGAGACAGACACACACACACACACACTTGCCCCTCCAGCTGCACATGCTCCCCGTCGTTCCCTGTGGTCAGAGTCAGCTGACCACATGCTGAGTCACTCCCGCTCTCCTTCCTCTCCTTTCATCTTCCATCTCTGCGGGGGCTGAGTCACAGCTACCCATAACCCCTCACCCAGATCAGCCTCCATCACCACCACTCATCCCCTCCACACACCACTAACAAGTGACAGAATCATCATGTTTCAGGGATGGTTTCTTGGATATAGATTTTTTTTAAATAAAAATAATACTAGTCCATTGTGTGTGTGCACCTGCTGCTCCTCTACTCTCGCCTCTCCCTCTGTTTGTGCTCTGACCAGCTGACCAGCTGAGCTGCATGCTGCCACAGCATCGTGTGGAATGTCTGTTTGGACGTCTGCTGTCCCACAAACAGTCCCCACCCTAGCCTTTTACCAGAAATCCTGACCACCCCTCTATTTCTCTGTCTGTTTAAAATACAAACCAGCTGTATTATCTGGCACCTAGCAAGTGGAACTTTCTCTCTCTTTTCACACGAACGCTCACACACAGTTTCACAGAAGCACTTTACACAGGCATCTTCATTAATCTGTCAAAACCAATTACATATAAAATGCACATAATTACAATGAACATTCACTGTATAATCAACAGTGCAATCAGTTTCCATAATGTTTAACCTGCCACTGAGAGCCGAGACTCTGAGGCCACATAAACACTGGTGTTACATCAGACTTCCTGTAACGGTGTTCCTCCTCCTCTTCATCCGAAGAGGAGGAGCATGGATTGAACCAAGGCGCAGCGTTGTGAAATGACATGATTTATTAAACAAGACGAAAAAACGAACTACACTTGAATAATTAACAAAACAAATAAACGATGTAGACAGACCTGGACGACGAACTTACATGAAACACGAAGAACGCAATAACAGGAAAACTGACTACACAAAAACCGAACGAACAAACATACCGAGAACAGTCCCGTGTGGCGTAACATCCAGACACTGACACAGGAGACAACCACCCACAACAAACAGTGTGAAAACACCTACCTTAATATGACTCTCAATCAGAGGAAATGAAAACCACCTGCCTCTAATTGAGAGCCATATTAGGTACCCATTAACCAACATAGAAACAGAAAACATAGACTGCCCACCCAAACTCACGTCCTGACCAACTAACACATACAAAAACTAACAGAAAACAGGTCAGGAACGTGACACTTCCCGAGTGCGAAGTACTTTGCTTTATGTTTTTTCTGTGTTTTATGTCAGCACACACGCTCTACATACAGTTGAAATCGGAAGTTTACATACACCTTAGCCAAATACATTTAAACTCAGTTTTTCACAATTCCTGACATTTAATCCTAGTACAAATTCCCTGTTTTAGGTCAGTTAGGATCCCCACTTTATTGTAAGAATGTGAAATATCAGAATAATAGTAGAGAGAATGATTTATTTCAGCTTTTATTTCTTTCATCACATTCCCAGTGGGTCAGAAGTTTATATACACTCAATTAGTATTTAGTAGCATTGCCTTTAAATTGTTTAACTTGGGTCAAACGTTTTGGGTAGCCTTCCACAAGCTTCCCACAATAAGTTGGGTGAATTTTGGCCCATTCCTTCTGACAGGGCTGGTGTAACTGAGTCAGGTTTGTAGGCCTCCTTGCTCGCACATGCTTTTACAGTTCTGCCCACAAATGTTTTATAGGATTGAGGTCAGGGATTTTTGATGGCCACTCCAATACCTTTACTTTGTTGTCCTTAAACCATTTTGCCACAACTTTGGAAGTATGCTTGGGGTGATTGTCCATTTGGAAGACCCATTTGATACCAAGCTTTAACTTCCTGACGGATGTCTTGAGATGTTGCTTCAATATATCCACATAATTTTCCTGCCTCATGATGCCATATATTTTGTGAAGTGCACCAGTCCCTCCTGCAGCAAAGCACCCCCAGAACATGATGCTGCCACCACCGTGCTTCACGGTTGGGATGGTGTTCTTTGGATTGCAATTCTCCCCCTTTTTCCTCCAAACATAACAATGGTCATTATGGCCAACCAGTTCTATTTTTGTTTCATCAGACCAGAGGACATTGCTCCAAAAAGTATGCTCTTTGTCCTCATGTGCAGTTCCAAACCGTGGTCTGGCTTTTTTATGGCCGTTTTGGAGCAGTGTCTTCTTCCTTGCTGAGCGGCCTTTCAGGTTATGTCGATATAGGACTTGTTTTACTACGGATATAGATACTTTTGTACCCGTTTCCTCCAGCATCTTCACAAGGTCCTTTGCTGTTGTTCTGGGATTGATTTGCACTTTTCGCACCAAAGTACGTTCATCTCTAGGAGACAGAACACGTCTCCTTCCTGAGCGGTATGGCGGCTGCATGGTCCCATGATGTTTATACTTGCGTACTGTTGTTTGTACAGATGAACGTGGTACCTTCATGGGTTTGGAAATTGCTCCCAAGGATGAACCAGACTTGTGGAGGTCTACAATTGTTTTTCTGAGGTCTTGGCTGATTTCTTTTGATTTTCCCATGATGTCAAGCAAAGAGGCACTGAGTTTGAAGGTAGGCCTTGAAATACATCCACGGGTACACCTCCAATTGACTCAAATTATGTCAATTAGCCTATCAGAAGCTTCTAAAGACATGACATCATTTTCAGTAATTTTCCAAGCTGTTTAAAGGCACAGTCAACTTAGTGTATGTAAACTTCTGACCCACTCGAATTGTGATACAGTGAATTATAAGTTAAATAATCTGTCTGTAAACAATTGTTGGAAAAATTATTTGTGTCATGCACAAAGTAGATGTCCTAACCGACTTGCCAAAACTATAGTTTAACAAGAAATTTGTGGAGTGGTTGAAAAACCGAGTTTTAATGACTCCAACATAAGTGTATGTAAACTTCCAACTTCAACTGTATGTAATTACATAATAACTATGTATTCATACTATAACTTCTCCATTCCATAGAATGTCCACTGCCCTCATATGTCTGATACATTTTTTTATCTAGTTCTTCAATGATAGACAGAACAGAAAAGGTTAACTTGATTTTGTACAAGACCAAGAAAATCCAATTTATTACATGGAATCTGTCCGGGCTCCGTGACGGGGGGGGGGGGGGGGGGGGGAGTATATGGTTCTTGAACACTTAAAGAGATTGTCAGCAGATGTGGTTTCCTGCAAGAGTTACACTTCAAAAAATGAGAAATGTAATATTTAAAGAGGAGCTGGGTTGGAGAGGCCTATGCTTCCACCTACTGTGGTAACAACAGAGGTATAGGCATCCAGATAAATAAGAATACACCCTATTCCCTTATATCCCAGCACATGGACCAAGAAGGACATTTTCTAATTTTGAATTGTACCTTACATGGTGAAAAATACACATTGATTTCATTGTAAACTAAAAAAAAAACAGCGTCAACTGCGTTTATTTTCAGCGAACTTAACATGTGTAAATATTTGTATGAACACAATATTCAACACCTGAGACAAACTGAACAAGTTCCACAGACATGTGACTAATATAAATGAAATAATGTGTCCCTGAACAAAAAGGGGGGGGGGGGGGGGGGGGTCAAAATCAAAAGTAACATTCAGTATCTGGTGTGGCCACCAGCTGCTTTAAGTACTGCAGTGCATCTCATACATGGACTGCACCAGATTTGCCGGTTCTTGCTGTGAGATGTTACCCCACTCTTCCACCGGGGCACATTCAAGTTCCCGGACATTTCTTGGGGGGAATGGCCTTAGCCCTCACCCTCCGATCCAACAGGTCCCAGACATGCTCAATGGGATTGAGATGTAGGCTTTTCGCTGGCCCTGGCAGAACACTGACATTCCTGTCTTGCAGGAAATCACACACAGAATGAACAGTATGGCTGGTGGCATTGTCATGCTGGAGGGTCATGTCAGGATGAGCCTGCAGTAAGGGTACCACATGAGGGAAGAGGATGTCTTCCCTGTAATGCACAGCGGTGAGATGCTGTGACACCGCCCCAGACCATGACGGACCCTCCACCTCCAAATCGATCCCGCTCCAGAGTACAGGCCTCGGTGTAACGCTCATTCCTTCGACGATAAACCCGAATCCGACCATCACCTCTGGTGAGACAAAACCATGACTCGTCAGTGAAGAGCACTTTTTGCCAGTCCTGTCTGGTCCAGCGACAGTGGGTTTGTGCCCATAGGCGACGTTGTTGCCGGTGATGTCTGGTGAGGACCTGCCTTACAACAGGCCTACAAACCCTCAGTCCAGCCTCTCTCAGCCTATTGCGGACAGTCTGAGCACTGACGGAGGGATTGTGCGTTCCTGGTGTAACTCGGGCAGTTGTTGTTGCCATCCTGTACCTGTCTCACAGGTGTGATGTTCAGATGTACCGATCCTGTGCAGGTGTTGTTACACATGGTATGCCACTGCGAGGACGATCAGCTGTCGGTCCTGTCTTCCTGTAGTGCCGTCTTTGGCGTCTCACAGTACGGCCATTGCAATTTATTGCCCTGGCCACATCTGCAGTCCTCATGCCTCCTTGCAGCATGCTTAAGGCACATTCACACAGATGAGCAGGGACCCTGGGCATCTTTCTTTTGGTGTTTTTCAGAGTCAGTAGAAAGACCTCTTTAGTGTCCTAAGTTTTCATACCTGTGACCTTAATTGCCTACCGTCTGTAAGCTGTTAGTGTCTTAACGACCGTTCCACCGGTGCATGTTCATTAATTGTTTATGGTTCATTGAACAAGCATGGGAAACGGTGTTTAAACCCTTTACAATGAAGATCTGTGGAGTTATTTGGATTTTTAGGAATTATCTTTGAAAGACAAGGTCCTGAAAAAGGGATGTTTCTTTTTTTGCTGACTTTACATCCTACCAGGGGCAAATCTGGTGTGTTTTTAGATAGAATTCAAACTATATTAGATCAAATCCAGACAGAAACTATTATTTTAGCATGCAACCTAAATCATACATTTGATAAGATTGAAAAGTAGCAACAAAAAAAGGCAAATTCAAGGAAACTCCAAAGAGGCTGAAAAATCTCTACAAATAATTTACAGGATACCTGAAGTTTACTATTCCCAACTACAAAAGACTACTATTTTTTTCTTAACGTAAGAAAAGCTATTTAAGTATTGACATTTTATTCTTCTCAAAAAAATGCTCTCAGCAATTTACTTGGTTAAAAAAATCCATGACAGTGATATTGGATCATTCTCCACTTTCATGCTAAATTACAACAGAAAATACATTTAGCGACAGAATATGAACAGAGCGCATCTTCAATGAAATGTATTAAATACGTAAATGAAATAATGAAAACCTTTACCATTACAAATGTACACATTGAGGACAGAGAAAAGCCGACCCCCAATATAATTTAGGATGCTTTTAAGGCGTACATTAGGTGAATGATAATCTCATACTAGGCAAAAATTAAATCTGAGTTAGAAATGAAAATTAAATAAAAAAAGACCATCTAAAATCTTTACAAGGTAAGAATATTTAAATTCTGAACTTAAGCAGGAATATTATCTTTTACGTTTGAAGAGAGCCAACAACTACAGGTTGAACTCAAATAAAGCATACGTTTAATGGCAAATACACCTGGTAAACATCTCGCAGCTCTCACAAAACAAATAATCCCCAAACCAGTTATAATTTGAAAACATACAAATGTGTTAATTAGAAACAATAACGCAATTAAGGACTATTTTAAAAGCTTCTATGAAAATCAATATAAAATCAGAATTTAACAACCTACAGCCTTCTTAGACTCAACAACCCTGAAACAATTATCAGCAGACAAAAAATGTAAAAACAGAGATCACCCAAATATAAATATTGGACACGGTTAACATTTTGGTACAAAGCAGCGCCCTTATTTACACAAATGTCATTCAATTCCGCACTTCCTATTTCAAATCAAATTGTATTTGTCACATGCGCCGAATACAACAGTGAAATACTTACTTACAAGCCCTTAACCAACAATGCAGTTCCAAGAAAATACATTAAAAAAATAAAATAAAAGTAACAAATATTAAAGAGCAGCAGTAAAAGAACACTAGTGAGGCTATATACAGGGGGCACCGGTTAGTCGAGGTAATTGAGGTAATATGTACATGAAGGTAGAGTTATTGAAGTGATTATGCATAGATAATAACAACAGAGAGTAGCAGCAGTGTAGAAAGGGGGGGGGGGGGAGTAATGCAAATAGTCTGGGTAGCCATTAGATTAGACGTTCAGCAGTCTTATGGCTTGGGGGTAGAAGCTGTTTAGGAGCCTCTTGGATCTAGACTTGGTGCTCCGGCACCGCTTGCCGTGCGGTAGCAGGGAGAACAATCTATGACTAGGGTGGCTGGAGTATGACACTTTTTAGGACTTTCCTCTGACACCGCCTGGTATAGAGTTCCTGGATGGCAGGAAGCTTGGCCCCAGGGATGTACTGGGCCTTACATTCCATGTATCAAATAGTTATTTCAGTGATATTAAAAACAGGAAAATCTGGAGAGTCCCCTGCTGATTACAGGCCCATACCTTTAATAAAATGTGACAAAATAATAAAGGTCATAATCCATAGAATGGTGTTTCAGTTTAATACAATATGCTAAAAAACAAGATATACAGTGCATTCGGAAAGTATTCAGACCCCTTGACTTTTTCCACATTTTGTTACATTACAGCCTTATTCTAAAATGGATTAAATTGTTTTTTTTACCTCTTCAATCTACAAACAATACACCATAATCACAAAGCAATATCCGTTAAAAAAAAAAAAATCTGCAAATGTAAAAACAGAAATATCACATGTACATAAGTATTCATACTTTTACTCAGTACTTTGTGGAAGCACATTTGGCAGCGATTACAGCCTCGAGTCTTCTTGGGTATGATGCTACAAGCTTGGCACACCTGTATTTGGAGAGTTTCTCCCATTCTTCTCTGCAGATCCTCTCAAGCTTGGTCAGGTTGGATGGGGAGCGTCGCTGCACAGCTATTTTCAGGTCTCTACAGAAATGTTAGATCGGATTCAAGTCCGGGCTCTGGTTGGGCCACTCAAGGACATTCCGAGACTTGTCCTAAAGCCCCTCCTGCATTGTCTTGGCCGTGTGTTTAGAGTCATTGTCCTGCCTTCTAGGCAGAGTTGCAAAGAAAAAGCCATATCTCAGACTGGCCAATAAAAAGAAAAGATTAAGATGGGGAAAAAGAGCAGACACTTGACAGAGGAACTCTTTGCAACTCTGCCTAGAAGGCCAGCATCCCAGAGTCGCCTCTTCACTGTTGACGTTGAGACTAGAGGTCGACCGATTAATCGGAATGGCCGATTAATTAGGGCCGATTTCAAGTTTTCACAACAATCGGAAATCGGTAATTTTGGACGCCGATTTCTTTGATTTTTTTTACACCTTTATTTAACTAGACAAGTCAGTTAAGAACACATTCTTATTTTCAATGACGGCCTTGGAACGGTGGGTTAACTGCCTTGTTCAGGGGCAAAACGACAGATTTTTACCTTGTCAGCTCAGGGATTCAATCTTGCAACCTTACGGTTAACTAGTCCAACGCTCTAACCACCTGCCTCACGAGGAGCCCGCCTGTTACGCGAATGCAGTAAGAAGCCAAGGTAAGTTGCTAGCTAGCATTAAACTTATCTTATAAAAAACAATCAATCAATCAATCATAATCACTAGTTATAACTACACATGGTTGATGATATTACTAGTTTATCTAGCGTGTCCTGCGTTGCATATAATCGATGCAGTGCGCAATCGCGAAAAAGGACTGTTGTTGCTCCAACGTGTACCTAAACATAAACATCAATGACTTTCTTAAAATCAATACACAGAAGTATATATTTTTAAACCTGCATATTTAGCTAAAAGAAATCCAGGTTAGCAGGCAATGTTAACCAGGTGAAATTGTGTCACTTCTCTTGAGTTCATTGCACGCAGAGTCAGGGCATTTGCAACAGTTTGGGCCGCCTGGCTCATTGCGAACTAATTTGCCAGAATTTTACGTAATTATGACATAACATTGAAGGTTGTGCAATGTAACAGGAATATTTAGACTTATGGATGCCACCCGTTAGATAAAATACGGAACGGTTCCGTATTTCACTGAAAGAATAAACATTTTGTTTTCGAGATGATAGTTTCCGGATTCTACCATATTAATGACCTAATGCTCGTATTTCTGTGTGTTATTATGTTATAATTAAGTCTGTCTATGATTTGACAGAGCAGTCTGACTGAGCGATGGTAGGCACCAGCAGGCTCGTAAGCATTCATTC
The DNA here is from genome assembly GCF_016432855.1 of Salvelinus namaycush. Classification (NCBI taxonomy): domain Eukaryota; kingdom Metazoa; phylum Chordata; class Actinopteri; order Salmoniformes; family Salmonidae; genus Salvelinus; species Salvelinus namaycush. The sequence goes on along the minus strand of NC_052327.1, from coordinate 52,083,144 downwards.
AAACAGCACTTTCGTGCGTTTTCGTGCTTCAAGCATTGCGCTTGTAACAGTATAACTTTAAACCGTCCCCTCGCCCCGACACGGGCGCGAACCAGGGACCCTCTGCACACATCAACAACAGTCACCCACGAAGCGTCGTTACCCATCGCTCCACAAAAGCCGCGGCCCTTGCAGAGCAAGGTGCAACACTACTTCTAGGTTTCAGAGCAAGTGACGTAACTGATTGAAACGCTAGTAGCGCGTACCCGCTAACTAGCTAGCCATTTCACATCCGTTACACGCTGTTTATGACTTCAAGCCTATCAACTCCCGAGATTAGGCTGGTGTAACCGATGTGAATAGCTAGCTAGTTAGCGGGTTGCGCGCTAATAGCGTTTCAAACGTCACTCGCTCTGAGACTTGGAGTAGTCGTTCCCCTTGCTCTGCATGGGTAACGCTGCTTCGAGGGTGGCTGTTGTCGATGTGTTCCTGGTTCGAGCCCAGGTAGCGGCGAGGAAAGGGATGGAAGCTATACTGTTACACTGGCAATACTAAAGTGCCTATAAGAACATCCAATAGTCAAAGGTATATGAAATACAAATCGTATAGAAAGAAATAGTCCTATAATTCCTATAATAACTACAACCTAAAACTTCTTACCTGGGAATATTGAATACTCATGTTAAAAGGAACCCCCAGCTTTCATATGTTCTCATGTTCTGAGCAAGGAACTTAAACGTTAGCTTTCTTACATGGCACATATTGCACTTTTACTTTCTTCTCCAACACTTTGTTTTTGCATTATTTAAACCGAATTGAACATGTTTCATTATTTATTTGAGGCTAAATTGATTTTATTGATGTATTATATTAAGTTAAAATAAGTGCTCATTCAGTATTGTTGCAATTGTCATTATTACAAATTAATAAATAAAAATCGGCTGATTAATCGGTATCGGCCTTTTTGGTCCTCCAGTAACCGGTATCGGCTTTGAAAAATCATAATCGGTCGACCTTTAGTTGAGACTAGTGTTTGGCGGGTACTATTTAATGAAGCTGCCAGTTGAGGACTTGTGAGATGTATGTTTCTCAAACTAGACTAACGTACTTGTCCTCTTGCTCATTTGTGCACCGGGGCCTCCCACTCCTCTTTCTATTCTGGTTAGAGACAGTTTGCGCTGTTCTGTGAAGGGAGTAGTACACAGCGTTGTACGAGATCTTCAGTTTCTTGGAAATTTCTCGCATGGAATAGCCTTCATTTCTCAGAACAAGAATAGACTCACGAGTTTCAGAAGACAGTTCTTTGATTCTGGCCATTTTGAGCCTGTAATCGAACCCACAAATGATGATGCTCCAGATACTCAACTAGTCTAAGGCCAGTTTATTTGCTTCTTTATTTAGAACAACAGTTTTCAGCTATGCTAACATAATTGCAAAAGGGTTTTCTAATGATCAATTACCCTTTTAAAATTATAAACTTGGATTAGCTAACACAACGTGCCATTGGAACACAGGAGTGATGGTTGCTGATAATGGGCCTCTGTATGCATATGTAGATATTCCATAAAAAATCTGCCGTTTGGACCTACAATAGTCATTTACAACATTAACAATGTCTACACTGTATTTCTGATCAATTTGATGTTATTTAATGGACAAAAAAAAGGCTTTTCTTTCAAAAACAAGGATGTTTCTAAGTGACCCAAAACTTTTGAACGGTAGTGTAGATATATAAAATAAATACTACCCCTGATTGGTCTCCAGACTGCAAACAGACACATCCTTGGTAACAATCACTATGGCATGCCCTGCCACCTGAGTCTATGAAATGAGGCCGTTCTGTCTTTGAGCTGTTCTTGTCTATTTACATTCTGTATTATGTCATGTTTCATGTTTTGTGTGGACCCCAGGAAGAGTAGCTACTGCTTTTGCAACAGCTAATGGGGATCCTAATAAAATACCAACAATACCAAATATAATAGCCAATTGTATCCCTTATAAAACACAGCTATACAGCTGGAGCTGCTATACATTTACATAGGGTATTGGGATACTGAAACAAGGCTGTAGGAACACATTCGCTAGAACGTTTTTACCAAAATCTTAAATCTGAAGACATAACATTGCCCAGATTATGTTGCTATGGACACTGATGTAATAGTACGAGTCAGTACAACATTTAGCTATTGCATACATCTTACAACATGCATCTAAAATGTGTGAATTCCTGTACCTCTGAGTGAGCAATCAGGTCAACAGGGAGGGGGGGGGGGGGGGGGGGATTTACAATCTCTAATAGTGACAGCTGTATGCTCTGGTCTTTATAAGCTAGTATACAAAGAGAAGGTACTGTACTACTCGCTCATGCACACACACACACACACACACACACACACACACACACACAGAGAATATGGGTGTGCACTAACACAGTTACGTCAAACTCACACCAGTCAGAATCATGATGCACAAACAGAACAAGCCACAGAAAACCACCATGTTATTCTGACCACAGCATCCTCTCTGGATAATGGAGTAGGGAGCAGACAGACGCCAAGTCTGGTTTTGGAGACGCAGACCACAGTTTGGTTTAGTGTTTTGTTTTCCCAGTCTGCTATTAGGTGGGTTAGCCCATAAGCAGCTGTGGGAGTGTTTGAGGCAGAAGACAAAAAAAAAAAAACACGCACGCACACTTTCTCTATTAAGACAAACAGAACTATTACTGTGGTCAATACAGTTCCCCCTTGAAATATTCTGGCATTGGATCCCTAACAATGAACTACCACATGATCTTCTTGTCAGAGATGCACTGACTGGTCCTGCAGAGTGACGACTTCACACCTCAGCAACTGAACTCGTTGCCAAGAGATGCTAAAAGTGAAAGGACTGAAAATGTGTTCTAAAATGTGTTGTGTGGAAGCCACTTCCTCTTCCTCCTGCTCTCACTACCCCTACTAGGCTACGGTACAACTCACTTGGACCACCCACCTTCTCTGTCTAATTCCTGTCATCTCACACACACACTTGTAAACACAAATGGCACCAGTGTGATGGCCCCCAACACAACATCCAGTTATAATATATTCTGCAATGGTTAATGGGTTTGGATGTGATTCTTTTTTTCCCGTACCTGCTTCATGTACTATAATGGGACATTGACTACCAGTCCCACTCAAACACACAAGCCTAAAAAACACTCACCCAGATTTGCTGGCATAAATATGCACTGTCAGACACTCTCCCATAAGCATAATGGCGAGACAGAGACATGCCCTGATGTCTGGCGCACAGGAGAACTGCCAAGACTCTCACTCTGTAGGAGGCATGGCAAAGCATCAGTCAATGGATGCAAAATATAACCGGTGAGTTCACAGCTTTTTAAGGCAGCAGATGAGGTGAGCTAGAGTTGACTGAGGAACGAGTCAAACTGACTCAGTCTTTTAGTTGTTGTAACCAGGCCAATGCAGTACAGCTCGGCTCACTAGGTTTGAAAAAGGTCTAAGAAAGAGGGCCCTCTCCTGGTGACAGAGCATGGTGCAGCCAAGTACCACAGCACATTTGTTTTAAATCGGTAAAAACGGGGTGGACATTGAATACATCTATAAAGCAAGCTGCTATACATTTACCACACGTCAGGTTCACCTGAAGGAACAATTATCATACAGCCTATAGAAGCCAATACTTTGGGATCTCCTAGAATCATGGCAGTCTCCTGCAGATCTCGAGTAGAAAACAGTGTTTGAGGATTATATATTTATCAGGTCATCCACTGAGGAGTTACGTGCATTAAATAGCAGAGGGATTCACAAGTTATTTACGCTTTAATTACGGTTTCACTTTCTTGTATTGATAGATAAAAAGACATTCACCTCCTGGTTATTCCGAATACTTCAGCACTGGATTTGTATCTGCGCAACATGATGCGGAATGCGGACGTTGGGCAATGCCCCAAGTGTAAGACACATGTGGCGGCTGACGAAAACATCCTCCCTTTGGCAACAAAAACATTGCGCAGCATCAATTCCTCTAGTCACACTAGTCTACAAAAACATTGGGCAGCATCAATTCCTCTAGTCACACTAGTCTATAAAAACATTTCTATAGACTATTTAATAAAACAAACAAATTAACGTCGTTGGCCACCGTTATTGTAGCTACAATTAAATATATTAGCCTAGCATACTTAGAATCGGCATAATAAAACACAACACTTCAGCATCAAATAAACCAACTGGGATACAGTAAATAATTGGACTTACATAATTGAAATTAAGATAAAATAAAATGTCAAACTTGCATGTACAAGCAAATGGCGAAGCTTCCGTGCAGGTGTCCGTCTCCCCGCCCTGTAGACGAAGCGCGAGTCGTGGATGGTGTGGTCCACCGCACCTATGTCGTTCGGAGTGGAATTGATGGAGGTGGGACGTTCCGTGCGCTCGCTTTGACCGATGTTTTTGTGGTCCGTTGCGCACTTTGCTTTTCCCTATCTATTCTGTCATCGTACCCATGCCATAATGTGCGTCTTCTCTCTTTGGAAATGTAAGGGAACTCCGAAGTGGTAGATTAGAAATCCGACATGCAACAGATAGGTAGACCTACAGTTGAGTATGTACCCGGGTCGTCCGATCTCCGCATGCTGCAGTATGCGATAAAAGGTGCGCAATCTAATGGCCAAAACACGAGCGCAGTAGACTATACGCAGAGACAGGTATCGGAAGACGATACATTTCCACACAAGTAGGCTACACTGGATGTGATTAAGTTAAAACAACAACCCTTTAAAGAGTGACATTTTGGGTCAATTGTTTACTTGTTATCCTCTCCCGAGTGGCGCAGCGGTCTAAGGCACTGCATCTTCAGTGCAAGAGGCGTCAATACAGTCCCTGGTTCGAATCCAGGCTATATCACATCCGGCCGTGATTGGGAGTACCATAGGGTAGCGCACAATTGGCCCAGCGTCGTCTGCGTTTGGCCAGGGAAGGCCATCATTGTAAATAAGAATTTGTTCTTAACTGACTCGCCTAGTTAAATAAAGGTTGAATTAAAAATAAATAACAATTGTGTAATTCTAACCATGTCCACAGGAGGGCAGTGCCACAAACAAAGCAACAATTTTTATTTCCAATAAACATTCTTATAGCTGAACCAATATAAATTCCAATCTGAAGGGTGTTTCACAACAATTTATTGAGATCAGAACAACTCCCGTTTACACCCTCCGTGAACAAAGGGCCAAATTTGTCTTGGTCTGTGGCGACCAAGTGTGAGGTCTGGCCCAAATTACACACTATGTACTACTTTTGCACTAGTTTTGGCCAGAGCCCTATGGGCCAGACCTCACACTTGATCGTAGTGCACTATGAAGTGGTGAAATGCACTATGAAGTAGTGCACTTCATAGGGAATAGGATGTCATTTGGGACACACAACAGTTCCCACCCCCATATGTGTTTGTATTTTATAACAATAAAGATCAAAATTACATTATTTTTTTTGCATAGGCAACATTTGTGTTTTGATAGAACATTAAGGCATAGGTGCATATTAACTCAACAAACAAACAATGCACAATATCTTTCACAACTTGGCTATTCCATTATGTTTCATACTGCTGTCAACGGCAAAACCGTAATCCCAATATTTCCATTGGTGGAGATGTATAAAGCATTTTATATACAGTCAGGGATGAGATGTCTCGCATTTCCTATCATAGTGTATTCATAGTAACAATGTCCATTTCATGTCATAGTGTATTCATGGTAACAGTGTCCATTTCCTGTCATAGTGTATTCATGGTAACAGTGTCCATTTCCTGTCATAGTGTAGTCATGGTAACAATGTAATTTCCTGTCAGTGTAGTCATGGTAACAATGTCAATTTCCTGTCATAGTGTAGTCATGGTAACAATGTCCATTTTCTGTCATAGTGTAGTCATGGTAACAATGTCCATTTTCTGTCAGTGTAGTGCTAGTAGCACTGTTCAGTTGTGTACCCAAGAACCATATTGTGCGCTCTCTCTCACATCAGTACCAGTCTCTAGCCTGTACTGGGTCAGGACATGGTCTCCTCATTCTACCTCTGACCCTCTCGGTGGGGGGGGGGGGGGGGGTGTTAATACAGATACCATGGATGGGAGGAAGGGATGGTGGAGCAGGAGTGTCTTCAGCTGTGGTGGTTCAACAGTTCAACTGGTTTTGGTGTGTCTCGATGGCTGATGGCGTCCTGCTCCTGTTTCTCTGGTTAAACAGTAACGCCATTGGTGAAAAATGAGGCTCGTCTAACCTCCAATGCTCTTAGTCTGAAAAACAAAGAAGAAGAACGGGGCTTGACTAAAATGTCAGTTCACAATAGCGTTGTGTATGTTTCACTTTCAGTCTGTGTGTCAGAGAGAGAAATAAAGATGTGTGTGAGACCTTGTGGTTGTCCACACACTGCATGTACAAGTTGGCGATGCCAGAGCAGGTGAGGGTCTGTCCAGTGTTCTCCCTGTAGCACTTCAGGATCTGACTCTGCAGGTCACCACACACTGGCTTGATGTCAACACGCCTGGCAATAGAGAGAGAGAGAGATGATAGACACATCCTACTATACCATAGTCTGCCCAGTCAAGACAGTTTGTTTTTGTCAAACAGAATGTGTCCTCAATAACCTACCTGGTTAAATAGTAAAGGAAGTTAAAACCTTTAGCCTACGGCCCAGTGTAATGACGAGCAATGGGGGGGGGACAAAAACAGATAGTTACATATCGCGATATGATTTTTGGATGATATTATAAACATACTTGACTCCAAGTATTGATTTAATAAAATAAATGTTGTTAGGTAGCGTTAGATAGAGCTAGTCAGCTGTATCTCCGACAAAACGCTGGTATTTTTCATCCTATAGCTTGTTCTCCATCTTTTTAAATAGTAATCCAACATGTTTTCAGCACTTTTACTTCCACGACTGATCAGAACTAATTTTGTCATGCTGTCTCTTGTCCCTCTGTAGCAGACATATGGTGAGCAATATGTAGGGCTGAAGGTCATGGAATTTTGGATGACAGTAATTGACCAGCCAAATTACCATGGTAATAACAGTTTGAATATTTTATTTATATATATATATATATATATATAAAATATTTAAAAAAATGGATGCACATTTTCTCCTCTCCTGACTGCATGTGATGCCATAGAAATAGAATGAATAGAACGGGTGTCCGAATTCAAGTCAATGATGGCATAATGGGTGGACTGGCGGCCATTGCGAGTGTATCCATAGGAACAAAGGAGGACGTAAAAGCAGGAAGTGCACCCATCAATATGTGCTGTGATTTGTTGATTCAACTCAACTGACATAAAAAATAAAAACACATTCTATTGCATGAGCCACATCAGTTAACATCATTTGAATGAACATTCTCCATTACCATGGAAATTATTGCATCACAATACCAGGCAGTCATTGTACCCATGAGTTTACCTATCAAATTGCCAGGGTTAGAGGTTCCAAGCCCATTCTATTCATTGTTTGCTACCACACCTGGCTTGTTTCAGCAAGGGGTAACACAGTTTCATCACGTTGTTAAGAGTCCATGTTACCTTAGAAACGGACTCAACCACACGAATACCTAGCCATCCCGTCTTCAGTCACCTGTTCGTTCGGTTATAGCGGTCATTTTATTTCTTCATCCACAACTGTCAGTTACATGGTTATTGTGCCAGCCCTAGCAATGTTTGGAACATCAAATTGCAATAAAATCAAAGTATCGAACCGGCACCTAAGTATAGTGAAACAATCATATTGGGAGGTCCCTGGAAAATCCCAGCCCCAATAACGATGATACTCACTTGAAGGTGTTGTGAGCGTCCTCTCTGCCCTTCTTGAAGTTCTCTGTGGTGACTTTGAAGAACTGAGCACTCTGTTAACGAGGTGAACAACACAACAGCTGTTGGACTGTTGACAAGCTGTAGGACACTGGTATGACTGTGCCTACTGAGCTGTCATGCATTGTAGGGAAAGTAAGGTGGGTGTGTCAGCATTTACAGTTGAAGTTGGAAGTTTAGACACACCATAGTCAAATACATTTAAACTCAGTTTCACAATTCCTGACATTTAATCCTAGCAAAAATGATTTATTTCAGCTTTTATTTCTTTCATCACATTCTCAGTGGGTCAGAAGTTAACATACATTCAATTAGTATTTGGTAGCATTGCCTTTAAATTGTGGGAAGTGTCATGACGTTGGGTTGGGGGTAGGTTTATGACAGTCATAAATACCTCTTTCCCCCTTTTTCTCTCTCCCTACTATAACTGATGTGACATAAGAAAACCCCTTGGTTAACATAGAGATTCTGGGTAACATCAGAAGTTGGGGGAAATGAACTATATTCTGGTAACCCGACCAACTGAACATATGCGGTGGTACTTAAGGTATATTATGTCAGTTCGGTTGCCCTCTGACACATTCTCATCAATGATAGAATGACATAAACTCTACTGTGGAAAGTCTAAACGTCAGAGGTATCGGATTCACATGGAATTATTGTTTAATTCAAATGTTTGAATATGACATTATTTGTGAAGAGGTGAAATGTAATTTTAGCTTCCAAATGAGAGATCTGTGCTGTCATAAGTTTTCCTCTGCTCACAGTGGTCCGCCCCTGTGAAGAGGCATGGGTTAATAGACTTTTCAGACACACCCCTCTCCCTCCACTATAAAAGCCACGAACAAAAATATAACTTTCTGTTCCGGGTACGCTAGGATGACGATCCAGTGTCAGAATGGTTCAGATAATCACTATAGATGAAGCCAACATCAGCATGGACTTTGATTGTGAATGGTATGAACTTTGAACTCGTATTCACTACAGAAGTGATATCTCCTAGCCTTTGAGTTAGCAACAGCTAAACGCAGGTTCGGAAGGACAGTCCAAGTATCCCGTCTAATATACACAACGTGTCTCGTGACTACCAGAGACATTCTTCAAAGGACAGAGGACTCAGGTTGGCGACACGGGCCATCTACCACCAACCTACTGAAGCGCAGCTCAGAGTAAATATGTATTGCATTTTCCTCTTCAAATGGGCGGTAATTTAGAATGCATAAGATACTGTATTTACGATAGTACAGCTCGCCTATGTTCAAGTCTCCCGCTCTTTCACTAGGACTCAGCCCCTTTCCTTTGTGTAACAAGCTGTCATACCTATTCCGCCCGCTAGGGACATTTTTCTGTATGACGTAATTTGTGATCAAGTTATGATTTAATGGTGTATGTGTGTTTAGTTAGGTATTTAGTAAATAAATAATTAAACCCAATTTTGTATTGCTGATTCAACTTGTTAGCCAGGATTCTTGCAGATAATCAAGGACTTACAACTTTCAGATGAGACTGAATAAAATGACGATTAATGTGACTGCTATTTAGTAAAATATTACTAAATCTTTAAGAGTTTATTCGAAAGATAACAGCTCTATAAATATTCTTTCGTGGTGTCTCTCTCTAGTTAATTCATATTTACATGATTAGTTCAATCAGGTAATATTAATTACGGAGAAATTATTTTATAGAATAGCATGTCATAGCAATTAATCTGGCATAGTCAAAGACACGACAGAAGCTTGGGTAGCCTTCCACAAGCTTCCCACAATAAGTTGGGTGAATTTTGGCCCACTCCTGACGGAGCTGATGTAACTGAGTCAGGTTTGTAGGCCTCGTTGCTCGCACACACTTTTTCAGTTTTGCACACAAATTTTCTATAGGATTGAGGTCAGGGCTTTGTGATGTCCACTCCAATAACTTGACTTTGTTTTCCTTAAGCCATTTTGCCACAACTTTGGAAGTATGCTTGGGGTCATTGCCCATTTGGAAGAGCCATTTGCGACCAGGCTTTAACTTCCTGACTGATGTCTTGAGATGTTTCTTCAATATATCCACATAATTTTCCTGCCTCATGATGCCATCTATTTTGTGAAGTGTACCACCCCCACAACATGATTCTGCCACCCCTGTGCTTCATGGTTGGGATGGTGTTCTTCGGCTTGCAAGCCTACCCCTTTTTCCTCCAAACATAACGATGGTCATTATGGCCAAACAGTTCTATTTTAGTTTCATCGAACATTTCTCCAAAAAGTACGATCTTTGTGCAGCTGCAAACCGTAGTCTGACTTTTTTATGGCCGTTTTGGAGCAGTGGCTTCTTCCTTGCTGAGCGGCCTTTCAGGTTATGTCGATATATAGGACTTGTTTTACTGTGGATATAGATACTTTTGTACCCGTTTCCTCCAGCATCTTCACAAGGTAATTTGCTGTTGTTCTGGGATTGAGTTGCACTTTTCACACCAAAGTACATTCATCTCTAGGAGACAGAACGCATCTCCTTCCTGAGCGGTATGATGGCTGCGTGGTCCTATGGTGTTTATGCTTGCGTACTATTGTTTGTACAGATGAACGTGGTACCTTCAGGCGTTTGGAAATTGCTCCCAAGGATGAACCAGACTTGTGGAGGTCTACAATTTTCTTTCTGAAGTCTTGGCTGATTTCTTTTGATATTCCCATGATGTCAAGCAAAGAGGCACTGAGTTTTAAGGTAGGCTTTGAAATACATCCACAGGTACAACTCCAATTGACTCAAATTATGTCAATTAGCCTATCAGAAGCTTCTAAAGCCATGACATCATTTTCTGGAATTTTCCAAGCTGTTTAAAGGAACAGTCAACTTAGTGTATGTTTACTTCTGACCCACTGGAATTGTGATACAGTGAATTATAAGTGAAATAATCTGTCTGTAAACAATTGTTGGAAAAATTACTTGAGTCATGCACAAAGTACAGTGGGGCAAAAAAGTATTTAGTCAGCCACCAATTGTGCAAGTTCTCCCACTTAAAAAGATGAGAGAGGCCTGTAATTTTCATCATAGGTACACTTCAACTATGACAGACAAAATGAGGGAAAAAAATCCAGAAAATCACATTGTAGGATTTTTAATGAATTTATTTGCAAATTATGGTGGAAAATAAGTAAGGTCACCTACAAACAAGCAAGATTTCTGGCTCTCACAGACCTGTAACTTCTTCTTTAAGAGGCTCCTCTGTCCTCCACTCGTTACCTGTATTAATGGCACCTGTTTGAACTTGTTATCAGTATAAAAGACACCTGTCCACAACCTCAAACAGTCACACTCCAAACTCCACTATGGCCAAGACCAAAGAGCTGTCAAAGGACACCAGAAACAAAATTGTAGACCTGCACCAGGCTGGGAAGACTGAATCTGCAATAGGTAAGCAGCTTGGTTTGAAGAAATCAACTGTGGGAGCAATTATTAGGAAATGGAAGACATACAAGACCACTGATAATCTCCCTCGATCTGGGGCTCCACGCAAGATCTCACCCCGTGGGGTCAAAATGATCACAAGAACGGTGAGCAAAAATCCCAGAACCACACGGGGGGACCTAGTGAATGACCTGCAGAGAGCTGGGACCAAAGTAACAAAGCCTACCATCAGTAACACACTATGCCGCCAGGGACTCAAATCCTGCAGTGCCAGACGTGTCCCCCTGCTTAAGCCAGTACATGTCCAGGCCCGTCTGAAGTTTGCTAGAGAGCATTTGGATGATCCAGAAGAAGATTGGGAGAATGTCATATGGTCAGATGAAACCAAAATATAACTTTTTGGTAAAAACTCAACTCGTCGTGTTTGGAGGACAAAGAATGCTGAGTTGCATCCAAAGAACACCATACCTACTGTGAAGCATGGGGGTGGAAACATCATGCTTTGGGTCTGTTTTTCTGCAAAGGGACCAGGACAACTGATCCGTGTAAAGGAAAGAATGAATGGGGCCATGTATCGTGAGATTTTGAGTGAAAACCTCCTTCCATCAGCAAGGGCATTGAAGATGAAACGTGGCTGGGTCTTTCAGCATGACAATGATCCCAAACACACCGCCCGGGCAACGAAGGAGTGGCTGCGTAAGAAGCATTTCAAGGTCCTGGAGTGGCCTAGCCAGTCTCCAGATCTCAACCCCATAGAAAATCCTTGGAGGGAGTTGAAAGTCCGTGTTGCCCAGCAACAGCCCCAAAACATCACTGCTCTAGAGGAGATCTGCATGGAGGAATGGGCCAAAATACCAGCAACAGTGTGTGAAAACCTTGTGAAGACTTACAGAAAACGTTTGACCTCTGTCATTGCCAAAAAAGGCTATATAACAAAGTATTGAGAAACTTTTGTTATTGACCAAATACTTATTTTCCACCATAATTTGCAAATAAATTCATTAAAAATCATCCTACAATGTGATTTTCTGGATTTTTTTTCTCATTTTGTCTGTCATAGTTGAAGTGATGAAAATTACAGGCCTCTCTCATATTTTTAAGTGGGAGCACTTGCACAATTGGTGGCTAACTAAATACTTTTTTGCCCCACTGTAGATGTCCTAACCAACTTGCCAAAACTATAGTTTGTTAACAAGAAATTTGTGGAGTGGTTGAAAAACGAGTTTTACTGACTCCAACCTAAGTGTATGTAAACTTCCGACTTCAACTGTAGATGCAATGCTGCAACGCAGTGTGCACAGTCATTTTGACCTGAATAAGATCCTTTTGGATCTAAACATTGTCAATAACGGTGGCAATTGGGAGCAGATTCAGTGTGCGGGCCTTTTTTATTTTCTAGTATTCTTCCTTAGTCCAGCACCTACCTTTAAGGATGTGCGTATGACCACAAACCTTTCTACAGTGCCTACAGTAATAACACAATGTGACAGGAATAATAAGAGGCTGTGGCCGTGTGTGTGTGTGTGAGACGTTTGTATGTCAGAGTCCGTGTGTCGTGTACCTTTTCTTCCAGCTTGGCGACCTGTTCCCTGAAGAGTGCATCTTGTTTCTTCACCTGGTTCTCTTTCTCCTGCAGTTTGTGGGCCTGAGAAGGACAGAGAGAATATATTTGTATAATGGAACATAAAGTAATTTATTCTTTCCTACTAAATGACAGCCTGAGTGAGATGACAATGAAAATCAAATATTCAACACGAAATTCATATAGAACTTTTGTTTTTAAGGAAGTGAATAGATAATCTTCAAGGCATGCATGACGTAGGATCACTCCCTTGTCTTACCTTAAGCTCTATCCACTGAAACAAGATAGCAGAACAGGAAGGAAGATGAAGACGGATTGGTGAGAACTAGGATCTTTACAGGTCTAAGGGGAAACGCAGACATCCAAGATGCAGCGTCATGCAGAAGCAAACAACAAGCCATCCCTTGGGATCTGCTCTGAACTCAACTTGCCAGCCTGGCAGTCAGGATTGAGGAAGCAGCTCTGCTCTGAACTCAACTTGCCAGCCTGGCAGTCAGGGTTGAGGAAGCAGCTCTGTTCTGAACTCAACTTGCCAGCCTGGCAGTCAACTGACCAGTGCTCTGTCCACAAATCTGGGTGAGCTGTATCGGCCAGCTGCAGCCAAGCTCATTATTGGTGGCAGGGGGTAAGGAGTGGTACCTTTGCCTGTTTTCCTGGGCAAATCACCTGGCTCACCCTAAGAGGTGATCTCGTGCCAAAAGAATAGGAGCAATCCAGCATGCCAAACAAGCCACAAGCAGTCATGCACAAAATATTACCAACATCAGTCAGACTTTTTATGGAAACAGCTAAAACACTTACTTGCAAGGCCTTCGCAAGCATTTTAGACAGAATGAAACAATAGATAAATAAATCCAAGTACTCTGTAACATTAGTCATTATCAGACAGAAAGTATAAACAGACAAACCTCAAACAAATATTAAAATATACAAATATATTCAAATATTCAAACTACAGAAGAGCAAATACCTCTTAGTGAACACAATTAGTGGCAAATGGCTAGGTAGCTCTGGTTAAGTTGATAGACCAGTCTGACTGTACTTAGTTAGCATTTCAGGCATTGCTTATATTCAAGCTTGCACATCCACCACTGTATCTAGTGCTGTGTCTTACGTAGAGCTGGGCCATGAGTCTCTCATCCTCTGCGGTCATGCGTTCCTTCGCGAGGGCCGCCATCAGGTTCTCTCCCTGCGCTGCCTTCTCCAGATCCAGGATTTTCTTAACCTCCTCCTGGATCTGGGCCTGGGCTACAGCCTGCGCCTGGGCTCTGGCCTGGACCTTCACCTCATACAACCTATAGATAGACAGAGAGACACAGAAGTTCAGACCTGACCATGTCCCTAAAAAGGCTATTCCTAGGACCACTTTGAAAAAGTGTATTTTACTAAGTATTTTACTAAAAAGGCATTTTCAAATGAGATATTCCATTGAGCTTGTGTTTAAGTCCAGTACTCGGCTTAACCTGTGCTTAAACAGCCCTTTATTATTTATGTTGGTCTCCTCACTGTTTTTCAAACTCCTGCCGCTTCACTTTCATCTCCTCTTCCAGGCCCTTCGTTAGCTCAGCTTGGATCTGCCTCCTCAGCACTTCTTCATCTATCACCAAACCAGAAAAGATGGACACGTTTCATGCGAAGGTTTTGTGTTAAAATTAACAATGCTCGACTTATCAAATCATCCGAGACATCTGAAAGGTCTATATTGAATTCTGTAGTGTAGGAGTCAAACAAAGCACACACTTATGCATCATGACAGGTCTCTGTGTCTTCATTTACGTCACCGTTGCAATCGGGTACACATGGTCAACAACCATATACGCTTGAATTATTGCAGCCAATAAGGAATACATCATGCCTACATGATTACAAACCAATAACACAAATCAATACAACTTGAATGAGAGAAAGCAGACTCACCTAATGGAGGTTGCAGTGGGATCACAGTGGGGGTCACAACAGGAGCCACGACTGGAACAGCCACGTTTTCAATGAGAGGGAATGGTGGAATGCTGACCATGGGTTCTACTGGGGCAGAGAGAGGAGGGGGAGCTATGGGCTCTTCTACAGGGGGAGGGATATCAGTTGGTTTGCTAGCAGCCGATGCAGTAGACAGGGTGGCCAGCTCCATGTAGGGACATGGTGCTGGAGGAAGTTCCTCCATAATAGGCTCTGGGATAGGTGCTAGGACTGGGGGAGGTGGAGGATCTGCAACAGGCGGAGGAGTAGAGACAGGTAGGGGCTCTACAGGTGGACGTGTGGGTAGGACAACCTCTTCAACAACAAGTGGTGTCGTAATGGTGACAGATTCCACAGCAGGTGGCAGGACTACCGGTTCTACGAGGGTAGGTGTTGCTACTTCCTCAACCACAGCAGGTGGCAGGACTACCGGTTCTACGAGGGTAGGTGTTGCTACTTCCACAACCACAGCAGGTGGCAGGACTACCGGTTCTACGAGGGTAGGTGTTGCTACTTCCTCAACCACAACAGGTGGCAGGACTACCGGTTCTACGAGGGTAGGTGTTGCTACTTCCACAACCACAGCAGGTGGCAGGACAAAAGCTTCAACAGGTGAAGGGTCAGGGGTAAGTGGGTCTACCTGTTCTACAGGGTGATGTAGGACAACAGATTCAACCACTGGAGGCAGCACAATTGGTTCCACAGCTGGAGGAGCTAGAACCACAGGTTTCACAGGCTTAGGTGGTACGGCGGGTTCTATAGGGACAAGTGGGATAATAGCTTCAGCCAGTGTCGGCAGAACTACAGGTTCCTCGGTGGTAGGGGTACATAGGAGTACAGGTACTGGTTCTTCTATTGGTGGAGATGGGGCCAAAGATGGCACTATAGGTTCTAAAGGCACCAGAGGAAGTATGGGTTCTGCCCCTTGAGGAAGCACTTTTGTATCTAGAGGTGGAACAATAGGTTCAACAGCTGGAGCTCGGACTATCGGTTCCTTAGGTGGAGAGGGAGGTGTGGGTAGGGCCGCAGGTGGACAGGGAGCAGAAACAAATGTGACAGGAGGTGGAGGAGTAAGCTTTACTGGCTGAACAGGGGGAGACGGAGGTGTGGGTAGGACCACAGGTGGAGGGGCTGTGGGGATAAACAGGGAAGGGGAGACCAGAAGGGGGACCAAATGATCGACTGTGGGGGCCGGTGTGGACAGAGGGACCACAGGTTCTGTTGAGACCGTGGAAGCAGGGCCATTCTGCTGTGAGCGAGGATGGACAACCTTCTGGGCCTGGCACTCCTCTCTCATTCGATTGATGACTTTGTCGGTCAGCTGTCAGGGAAAGAAGGCAAAAGGTCAATAATCATCAGGCATAAGATGTTTCTAGAAACACAGCACTAGACTGTACTAAAGATAATACAATTAGATTTGTGTGCCATGTAAATCAACTAACACTGATAGCTTATATTGGCGTAGCACCCCCCCCCCCTCCCACCAGCTCCTGCAAAGACGTGCACAAGCTTACACCCTGTAAAGACTGGGAACTTTCTCAATTAGATTTGCTCAACTCTTGGGTCCTCGTTCCTCCATTCTCTCTAGCCTCCTTTTGAGAGAAAGGTCAAAAGGTAATCAAGGAGAGGAGGCAAGGAGAGGAGGCAAGGAGAGGGAAAGTGGACGAAAATACGCTTGTATGAAACTCCTTCTCCAATTGCGCGTCCTCCGGCAAATTTTCTTTACAGGATAGATTTCCAAAATAAAATGTATAAAGTGATAAAAACAAAATGTAGCTAGTTGTGCAAGACATTTAGCAGATAAAAGGATACGTTGTTTTTAAATGTTTGCATGCTTTTCTCCTTTGAGAAAACAATAGCTAATTCAAGGGGTGTGTTGCAGATAGCAAAACTCTTCTGCGAAGGACTCAAGTAGGATAGACTTGTGCTTCCTCGCCAAAAGGAGGCTATCGAGGAGGGGAGGACAGTCTTCCGTTTGCCTACTAATGAATTGACACCAAAGATTGTCTTTATATTGACAAGATAGTTGAGTGACCGCTCCAACAATGGAAATACATGTCCTCAAAGATAGAAGGCTGACGGGAGAAAGCGATATCAGGTTGGACCATTCTAGTCAATGCGAGGGCAGATACGCGTGTAAACAGGCCACAGAGATAGAGCACTCATCTTTATGTCTGTGCCATCATAGTGTCTCTGACAGCCTCAATGACGCTGCTCGTGCTTTCTTCTTCTTCTTCATTGGCTGATTCCTATGAGTTGGGAGCAATCCCCACCCAGTTGACTACTTTAAAAATGTCTGAAGGCCTCAATGGCAATGTCCATTCTAAAACAGGTTATATCCATGAGTCATCTATCTATGTCAACAGGCACAACTCCAATAAAGTCATTTTTTCCCAAAGTTGACGAAATATTACGTGCGTCCACTTATATCAGTGCATTCGTAACAACCTAACTATTACCAAACTTCTATTTGATCAAATAATCCCGACGTAGCAAATAAGCAATAAAACATTTTGCTCCCCCATATTTGACACTCCTCACTTAGTGTGCTTATTTTCGTGGTCAGACTTTGGGCGGAGTAAAACCTCTCGCTTTGCCTCTTCCTCTCTGCTAACACTCTTCTCAACCACTTACCGCAGGGTTCCCCAACTGGCGGCCTGCGGGCGATTTTTATTTGGACCCCCAAGTTCTCTGCGAAAAACTATATTTTTTTTGGGGGGGGGGGGGGGGCATAAAAGCCTAAAAACACCAGCAAATCAAGTGATTTTAATTTTGGAAATCTTTGGTCCAAAGTATTCCCATGCATAATAGAGAGATATATGTGATATCGTATACAAATGTATGCAAAGTTTGAAATTATTATGTTTTAGTCAAAGATTCTCTCTTTTTGGGCTTCTTGTAGTCTACAAATTACTTATAATTATGTTCCTGACCATCCGCTCAAGAAAAAAACGTCTCGTGGCTGAATCTAGTTGATGATCCGACTTTTCGGTTTCCGGCCCTTACAAAAAAAAAAATCAGTTTTAAAAAACTGCAGTCAACTGTGGTATTTTGGACGCATTGATTGCAGAATAAACTGCCACTGGGTCTTTTACAGAATGGCGCCGGAGGGGATGGCCACCATTTTACAGGCTCCTGACCAATTGGATTATTTTGTGTGTTTTCTTTCTAGTGTTTTTCCCCACTTCTTAGATACATAATGTTTTCGCCATCGTTTCCTACGACCAAAAAGAGCTTCTGGACATCGGAACAGTGAATTACTCACCTCAAACTGGACAATTTATCTTAATTGGGTCGGACGTGAAGGATATACTGCTCTTCATGGACCTGGCCCAAATCACCATCATTCATATGAAGAGGAGACGATGTTACAGAGGTCGATGAACCGGATGCCTGGCAAGACTGCGTCGGAGAGCGGAAAATCCACCTTAACCCTCCATTCTACTGGTGAACGTGCAATCAATCAGGGGGCTCCCGAGTGGCGCAGTGGTCTAAGACACTGCATCTCACTGCAGTACCTGGTTTGAATCCAGGCTGCATCAAATCCAGCCGTGATTGGTAGTCATAGGGTCGGTGCACAATTGGCCCAGCGTTGTCCGGGTTTGGCCAGGGTAAGCCGTCATTGTAAATAAGAATTTGTTCTTAACTGACTTGCCTAGTTAAATAATAGGTTAAATAAAATTAAAAATACAACAAACAAAAAAATCACTGGAGAATTAAGAACTAATATCCTGTTTCACCAAGTCGTGGCTGTACAAGGACATGGATAATATACAGTTAGCTGGGTTTCCTGTGCATTGGCAAGACAGAACAGCAGGCCACAGCAGGGAGGGTGGTGTGTATCTCTTTGTCAACAACAGCTGGTGCTCAATCTCTAATATTAAGGAAGACTCTAGGTTTTGCTAGCCTGAGGTAGAATACCTCATGATAAGCTGTAAACCTCAAGATGATGGCCTCTAAACCTTCAAGCTGCATACTGGATCCTATTCCAACTAAACTACTGAAAGAGCTGCTTCATGTGCTTGGCCCTCCTATGTTGAACATAATAAACGGCTCTCTATCCACCGGATGTGTACCAAACTCACTAAAAGTGGCAGTAATAAAGCCTCTCTTGAAAAAGCCAAACCTTGACCCAGAAAATATAAAAAACTATCGGCCTATATCAAATCTTCCATTCCTCTCAAAAATTTTAGAAAAAGCTGTTGCGCAGCAACTCACTGCCTTCCTGAAGACAAACAATGTATACGAAATGCTTCAGTCTGGTTTTAGACCCCATCATAGCACTGAGACTGCCCTTGTGAAGGTGGTAAATTACCTTTTAATGGCGTCAGACCGAGGCTCTGCATCTGTCCTCGTGCTACTAGACCTTAGTGCTGCCTTTGATACCATCGATCACCACATTCTTTTGGAGAGACTGGAAACCCAAATTGGTCTACACGGACAAGTTCTGGCCTGGTTTAGATCTTATCTGTCGGAAAGATATCAGTTTGTCTCTCTGACAAATCAACTGTAAATTTCGGTGTTCCTCAAGGTTCCGTTTTAGGACCACTATTGTTTTCACTATATATTTTACCTCTTGGGGATGTCATTCGAAAACATAATGTTAACTTTCACTGCTATGCAGATGACACACAGCTGTACATTTCAATGAAACATGGTGAATCCCCAAAATTGCCCTCGCTAGAAGCCTGTGTTTCAGACATAAGGAAGTGGATGGCTGAAAACGTTCTACTTTTAAACTCGGACAAAACAGAGATGCTTGTTCTAGGTCCCAAGAAACAAAGAGATCTTCTGTTTATGACTTCAAGCCTATCAACTCCCAGGATTAGGCTGGCAATACTATAGTGCCTATAAGAACATCCAAAAGTCAAAGGTCTATGAAATACAAATGGTATAGAGAGAAATAGTCCTATAATAACTACAACCTAAAACTTCTTAACTGGGAATATTGAAGACTCATGTTAAAAGGAACCACCAGCTGTCATATGTTCTCATGTTCTGAGCAAGGAACTTAACGTTAGGTTTTTTACATGGCACATATTGCACTTTTACTTTCTTCTCCAACACTGTGTTTTTCATTATTTAAGTTTATCTCATTATTTCATTATGTTTAATTATTTATTTGAGACTAAATTGATTTTATTTATGCATTATTTTAAGTTAAAATAAGTGTTCATTGTTTATTCAGTATTGTTGTAATTGTCATTATTACAACTATATAAATAAATAAAATAAAAATGTTCATTGTCCGATTAAATCAGTATCGTCTTTTTTTGTCCTCCAATAAATCGGTATCGGCGTTGAAAAATCATTGTCAGTCGACCTATAGTCCAAACACACCAACACAGTCGTGAAGAGGGCACAGCGACGTCTATTCCCTCTCAGGAGGCTGAAAATATTAGGCATGGCGGGACATCAACTCCTCAAAAAGTTATACAGCTGCACCATCGAGAGCATCCTGACTGGTTGCATCACCGCTTGGTATGGCAACTGCTCGGCATCTGACCACAAGACGATACAGATGGTAGTGCGTACGGCCCAGTACATCACTGGGGCTGAGCTTCCAGGCGGTGTCAGAGGAAGGCCCTAAAAATGTTCAAAAACTCCAGCCACCCAAGTCAGACTGTTTTCTCTGCTACCGCACGGCAAGCGGTACCGGAGCGCCAAGTCTGGGACCAAAAAGTTCCTTAACAGCTTCTACCCCCCAAGCCATAAGACTGCTGAATAGTTAATCAGATAGACACCCGGACTATTTGCATTGCCCCCCTTATTTTATTATAATTTTTTGCACCGACTCTCTTGCACAGACTTGATGTCAACTCACTGGACTCCAACCACACACACACACACATTCCTTCACATATGCTGCTGCTATTCTCTATGCTTAGTCACTTCACTCCTACCTAAATATTACCTCAATTACCTTGACTAACTAGTACCACTGCACATTGACTCGGTATATAACCTCGTTATTGTTATCTTATTCTGTTACTATTTTCTCTAGTTTATTTAGTACATTTTTCTTACTTAAAAAAAACACACAAAAAACACTCTGCATTGTTGGTTAAGGGCTCCTAAGTAAGCATTTCACGGTAATGTCTTCGCCTGTTGTATTCTGTGCATGTGACAAATACAGTCCAAAATCAAATTGTACCTGCAGTTACATTTCAAAATTACTGCAGTACTGCAAACGATTTAAAAGGGACGGGGGGGTCACGGAGGAGAGAGGATGGAGGGCGGGGACGGACTTTTCCCCAAATGAGAAAAGGCCTGGGCAATTTGGGGGGCGTAGCAGCATATTGTTTTCAAATTAAATGGTTGTGCAATGTGTAAAAACTGGCTGTTTGCCCGCTTATGAAAATACATCGATTTTGATTTACTTGGAAAGTGAACGTGCTGATGAGGCTGTTGGAAGAAGCCTATGCATCGATGCTTTTCACGAATGTGGTGCGTTTCAGTATTTTGGCATAATATCGACATTCGACAAAAACAAATGCAACATAACTGAAATTATACGGTTTTCTGTAATCAATGACTAAGGGCGCGTAACATTGTTGCATGTTTTTGGGTTACATAAACTTTGTATCTCGTTGCTCACTCACCCTAATGCCCTTCACAAAAGTAACGTGGTCGTCTTCATACGAGACGTGGCTGCTGTTGCCTCCCATCCTTTTCGTACAGACAGAGTGCCTAAAATGTTATTGAGAAATGTGTAGGTAAGTTTGGTGTAGATCTTGTACCACAAAGTGGGTCGTTGGACCGAGAACATGGGACCCAGTTTAATCTCACAACTCCGATACAAACACAACCGCAAGTGCCTGCCCTTCCCACTTCTGAGTAATGTTTATTGGTCATTTCTATTGGCTGAGAAAAAGCGTCTTGAACAAGACCCCTTTCCATTGGTCTTCATTTTCACGGAAACTATGACGTAAGAAGTACAGTATGTCCCATTATCAGGGTCTGATGTTATGGAAATATACGTACAGAGAAATGTAATATATGGAAACTATATAATACAATGCAATTTCAGTAGATAGAGAATGGATGGTGTAATGATTCTAGAATGTAGGAAAATGCCAAAAATGCATTTGCATGGTTTTTCACATTGGTGTTTTTCATGACAAAGTTACTGGTCCTGCCAAGTACTACTTTGATAGGACAAACAGCTTCCTAATGAAATATTTCTAAAATAAAACGAACAAGTATCACAATACATTAACATAATGCTTTTCACTCGTGTCCCATCAATATCTGTTGATGAAGTGGTTTGTCAACTCACTAACACATAGATCAGAATATCCCCAACCTCATATTTAGTTAAATAAATACTGTTTTCACAAAACAAAATTAACATAACAGTACGGTATCAGTTTCACAATAGCTTGCCTTATTTTATTTTTTATTAACCCCTTTGTCTTCAGAGGACAAATATGTTTTTTATTATAATTATAATATAGGTGTTTTCTTTTTTAGCTTGCCTTGGCTTATTCGGTCAATAGGTACTGTAGTGTTTGTCTAGCACAGGGGGTTGGTGTCACCTTAATTGGGGAGAACGGGCTCGTGGTAATGGCTGGAAAGGAATAGTGGAATGGTCTGGTTTCCATGCGTTTGATGCCTGTTCATTCACGCCATTCGAGCTATTATGAGCCGTCCTCCCCTCAGCAGCCTCCACTGTTAGGTGATGTCCTTAAAAATGGGTTAGGCGGGAAGCCTATTAGGAAGCCATCTTTTCTAAGGAAATAGGAAAATCCTTACTAAAAATACATAATTATGATCATATTAAAAACGGACGTGGTCCCACTGCGACTTCAGCAGAGAGAGAAGGGGGGAGCACACCTACAACAAATACAGTACACACACACACAACAGTGCTGCCAGAGGCACTCTCGTGACATTGGCTCTATTTCCTCGCATCCTCTCTCCTCTACTACTTTACAGTCATATTGGAAGAGAATGTCTCAGGTCCCTCCCTAGACCTTCTTCTCCAATGTGTTTTGAGAATGAGGTAAGGAGAGAGGATGCAAGGAATTGAGTAAAGATTAAGTGAAAAACAGTCATTGAGTGATACGTCAGTGCTGTGTATTACTCCGCCTTTAATGCTGCGTATCACTCCGCCTTCTTCTCTTTCAGCTCTTCTTTTCCCCTCAGTGCCATGCGGACGCTAGTCCAGACCTCCGTGTAAATCAGGGTGCCCAGGAAGACGACGGCAGTGCCCACCCAGTGCCAGGCGGTGAAGGGGTTCTTGAAGTAGAGGATGGAGAAGATGAGGCTGATGAACTTCCTCAGTGTGACCACCAGGGTCACAGTGAGAGAGGCACACTCTGTGGTCAGGATGAACACGCCGCGGATACACACGTATCTGAGGAGATGGTGAAGGACTGCAAGAGGGTGATGATGATATTTAATAAATGTTCATTAATAAAAATGTTATGCTTTTTTGGGGGGGGGCTCTTCTATATCCTTGCATGAGTACTATGTACAGTCATACATGTTTAAGGTGAATGTTCATAGTCTTCTAGTATGCAGAGAGCAATAGTGTGCCGTTCTTACAGCTGTATAAAAACAATCTCTACATTCATCTAATTAGTTTACAGTGCGATGAATTCCCCACCAATTATGCCCATTTGTGTTCAGTGACTACACACAAAGTGTTTCAAGTAAGAGTTACGTGACGTGAGTGAAGCCCTGTGAGGACACTTTTCTGAGGTTTTTGTCCTTAATGTTTTGTTATTGTCGATTATGTTTCGTCTTTAGGTGTACTTTAAAAACAAATAAAACAATTGCAATAATACTGTAAAAGAATGACACCGGAGGGGATGGCTGCCGTTTTACATGCTCCAAACCAACTTAGCCATTTTGTATGTTTTTTCACATTGTTTGTAACTTATTTTGTACATAATTTTGCTGCTACCGTCTCTTATGACCAAAAAGAGCTTCTGGATATCTGAACAGCGATTACTCACCTCGAACTGGACGAAGATATTTTCTTTAATTATTCTGACACGAAGGATATACTGCTTCTCCGAGACCAGGCACAAATCCTAGATATTCGCGTGAAGAAAAGAGGGAAATAGAGGGTGCGGAGATCGCGGTGCCTTGTTAGAATTTGTCGGCGAGTGGGTTATCCGCCTCTACCACCCGTTCTATTGTCTGACGTGCAATCACTGGAGAATAAACTGGATGATCTCTGTTCAAGACTATTCCACCAACGGGACATTAAAAACTGTAATATCTTATGTTTCACCGAGTCGTGGCTGAACGAAGACACGGATAATATACATTTGGCTGGGTTTTCCTAGCAATGGCAGCACAGAACAGCTACATCTGGTAAGACGAGGGGTGGGGGTGTGTGTCTAATTGTCATTAACAGCTGGTGCACAATGTCTAATATTAAGGAAGTCTCGAGGTATTGCTCGCCTGAGGTAGAGTACCTAATGATAAACTGTAGACCACACTATCTACCAAGAGAGTTTATCTATATTTTTCATAGCCATCTATTTACCACCACAAACCGATGCTGGCACAAAGACCGCACTCAACGAGCTGTATAAGGCCATAAGCAAACAAGAAAATGCTCATCCTGAAGTGGCGCTCCTAGTAGCCGGGGACTTTAATGAAGGCAAACTTAAATCGGTTTTACATCATTTCTACCAGCATGTCACATGTGCAACCAAAAGGGGGGAAAAAACTCTAGACCACCTTTACTCCCACACACAGAGACACATACAAAGCTCTCCTTGCCCTCAATTAGGCAAATCTGACCATAATTATATCCTCCTGATTCCTGCTTACAAGCAAAAAATAAGGCAGGAAGTACCAGTGACTCGCTCAATACGGAAGTGGTCAGATGATGCGGATCCTACAGGACTGTTTCACTAGCACAGACTGGAATATGTTCCGGGATTCATCCAATGGCATTGAGCAGTATACCACTTCCGTCACCGGCTTCATCAATAAGTGCATCAACGACGTCATCCCCACAGTGACCATACTTACATATCCCAACCAGAAGTTTCAAGTTCCTTGGTGTCCACATCACCAACAAAGGCATGACAACACCTTTTCCCCTCAGGAGACTGAAAAGATTTGGCATGGGTCCCCAGATCCTCAAAAAGTTCTACAGCTGCACCATCGAGAGCATCCTGACAGGTTGCATCACCGCTTGGTATGACAACTGCTTGGAATCCGACCGTAAGGCGCTACAGAAGGTAGTGCATATGGCCCAGTACATCACTGGGGCCAAGCTTCCTGCAATCCAGGACCAACTGTGTCAGAGGAAGGCCCAAAAAATTGTCAAAGACTCCAGTCACCCAAGTCATAGACTGTTCTCTCTGCTACTGCACGGCAAGTGGTACTGGAGCGGCAAGTCTAGGTCCAAAAGGCTCCTTAACAGCTTCTACCCCAAAGCCATAAGACTGCTGAACAACTAATCAAATGGCCACCCGGACTATTTACATCGACACCCCCCCCCCCCCCCCCCCCCAGCTCCTCCTTTGATTTGACATTGCTGGTACTCGCTGTTAATCATCTACGCATAGTCACTTTACCTCTACCAAAATGTTCAAATTACCTCGACTAACCTGTACCCCCTGTACATAGCCTCGTTATTGTTACTTTGTGTTACTTTTCACGGTATTCTGCGCATGTGACAAATACAATTTGATTTGATCAAGGATACTGTGTGATTACGTTAATCAGCAGGTAGAGCCACATCACTGGAACAGCCTGGCCAATCACAGGAACCTCTACAGGAGCTGGAAGACAAATTACATTTAGGCTACAGCACAACAAGAGGACAACAAGAAGACAACAGGACAAGAACTCAAAATAATATTACAAGAAAGACTCCAACAGACATAACATGTAAAGTCACTTCTTTACTATCATATATATATATATACACATACACACACACACAGTCGTGGCCAAAGGTTTTGAGAATGGCACATATATACATTTTCACAAAGTCTGGTACCTCAGTTTGTATGATGGCAATTTGCATATACTCCAGAATGTTATGAAGAGTGATCAGATGAATTGCAATTAATTGCAAAGTCCCTCTTTGCCATGCAAATGAACTGACTCCCCAAAAAACATTTCCACTGCATTTCAGCCCTGCCACAAAAGGACCAGCTGACATCATGTCAGTGATTCTCTCGTTAACACAGGTGTGAGTGTTGACGAGGACAAGGCTGGAGATCACTCTGTCATGCTGTTTGAGTTCGAAAAACAGGCTGGAAGCTTCAAAAGGAGGGTGGTCCTTGGAATCATTGTTCTTCCTCTGTCAACCATGGTTACCTTCAAGGAAACACGTGCCGTCATCATTGCTTTGCACAAAAAAGGCTTCACAGGCAAGGATATTGCTACCAGCAAGATTGCACCTAAATCAACCATTTATCGGATCATCAAGAACTTCAAGGAGAGCGGTTCAATTGTTGTGAAAAAGGCTTCAGGGCGCCCAAGAAAGTCCAGCAAGCGCCAGGACCGTCTCCTAAAGTTGATTCAGCTGCGGGATCGGGGCACCACCAGTATAGAGCTTGCTCAGGAATGGCAGCAGGCAGGTGTGAGTGCATCTGCACGCACACTGAGGCGAAGACTTTTGGAGGATGGCCTAGTGTCAAGAAGGGCAGCAAAGAAGCCACTTCTCTCTAGGAAAAACATCAGGGACAGACTGATATTCTGCAAAAGCTACAGGGATTGGACTGCTGAGGACTGGGATAAAGTCATTTTCTCTAAATCCCCTTTCCGATTGTTTGGGGCATCCGGAAAAAAGCTTGTCCGGAGAAGACAAGGTGAGCGCTACCATCAGTCCTGTGTCATGCCAACAGTAAAGCATCCTGAGACCATTCATGTGTGGGGTTGCTTCTCAGCCAAGGGAGTGGGCTCACTCACAATTTTGCCTAAGAACACAGCCATGAATAAAGAATGGTACCAACACATCCTCCGAGAGCAACTTCTCCCAACCATCCAGGAACAGTTTGGTGATGAACAATGCCTTTTCCAGCATGATGGAGCACCTTGCCATAAGGCAAAGTGATAACTAAGTGGCTCGGGGAACAAAAGATCGATATTTTAGGTACATGGCCAGGAAACTCCCTAGACCTTAATCCCATTGAGAACTTGTGGTCAATCCTCAAGAGGCGGGTGGACAAACAAAACCCCACAAATTCTGACAAACTCCAAGCAAGAATGGGCTGCCATAAGTCAGGATGTGGCCCAGAAGTTAATTGACAGCATGCCAGGGCGGATTGCAGAGGTCTTGAAAAAGAAGGGTCAACACTGCAAATATTGACTCTTTGCATCAACTTCATGTAATTGTCAATAAAATCTTTTGACGCTTATGAAATACTTGTAATTATACTTCAGTATTCCATATTAATATCTGACAAAAATATCTAAAGACACTGAAGCAGCAAACTTTGTGGAAATTCATATTTGTGTCGTTCTCAAAACTTTTGGCCACGACTGTATATAAAAAACATAGACACAGAACCAGTCAAAAGTTTGGACACACCTACTCATTCAAGGGTTTTTCTTTATTTGTACTATTCTCTGCATTGTAGAATAATAGTGAAGACATATGAAATAACACATATGGAATCATGTAGTAACCAAAAGTGTTAAACAAATCAAAATATATTTTATATTTGAGATTCTTTAAAGTAGCCACCCTTTGGCTTGATGACAGCTTTGCACACTCTTGGCATTCTCTCAACCAGCTTCACCTGGAATGCTTTTCCAACAGTCTTGAAGGAGTTCCCACATATGCTGAGCACTTGTTGGCTGCTTTGTTTTAACAAGGCCTGTTGATCAGGCTGTTGACTGTGGCCTGTGGAATGTTGTCCCACTCCTCTTCAATGGCCGTGCGAAGTTGCTGGATTTTGGCGGGAACTGGAATACGCTGTCGTACACGTTGATCCAGAGCATCCCAAACATGCTAAATGGGTGACATGTTTGGTGAGTATGCAGGCCATGGAAGAACTGGGACATTTTCTACTTCCAGGAATTGTTTACAGATCCTTGCGACATGGGGCTGTGGATTATCATGCTGAAACATGAGGTGACGGCCACGGATGAATGGCACGACAATGTGCTTTAGGATCTCGTCACGATATCTCTGTACATTCAAATTGCCATAGATAAAATGCAATTATGTTCATTGTCCGTAGCTTATGCCTGCCCAAACCATAACCCCACCATGGAGCAAACAGCTCGCCCACATGACGCCATACATGCTGTCTGTCATCTTCCCGGTACAGTTGAAACTGGGATTCATCCTTGAAGAGCACACTTCTCCAGCGTGCCAGTGTCCATTGAAGGTGAGCCTTTGCCCACTGAAGTCGAACTGCAGTCCGGTCAAGACCCTGGTGAGGACGACGAGCACGCAGATGAGTTTCCCTGAGATGGTTTCTGACAGTTTATTGAGAAATTCTTCAATTGTACAAACCCACAGTTTCATCAGCTGTCCAGGTGATCCCGCAGGTGAAGAAGCCTGGTGTGGAGGTCCTGGGCTGGTGTGGCTAAACGTGGTCTGCGGTTGTGAGGCCGGTTGGACGTACTGCCAAATTTTCTTAAAGGACATTGGAGGCCGCTTATGATAGAGAAAGGAACATTAAATGATCTGGCACCAGCTCTGTTGGACATTCCTTTTATTGTCCCCAGCACAAGGTGCACCTGTGTAATGATCATGCTGTTTAATCAGCTTCTTGATATGCCACACCAGTCAGGTGGATGGATTATCTTGGCAAAGGAGAAATGCTCACTAAGAGGGATGTAAACAACTTCGTGCACAAAATTTGAGAGAAATACGTTTTTGTGCATTTGGAAAATTTCTGGAATCTTTTATTTCAGCTCATAAAACATTGGACCAACACTTTACAAGTTGCATTCATATTTTTGTTCAGTGTAGATTCAACAAAGCATAAATGACTTCAGTCAGCAAAGACAACAACAACAACAAACTTAACCTTAGATTGAGGTTTGAAGTTCTTTTACTACACTGAATGAGGATTCGAGTTGTAAAATTCGGTTAATTTTCAAATTGTCCAGGTTGTTCAGAAATCCCGGAGGTTTTTTGGAATCATGAAGAAATAAGCAGGAAGAGAATCCTCCAACTGGGCAAAAAAAATAAAATAATAAACTTGGGAACTGTCACGCTCGTCGGAAGAAGACCAAGGTGCAGCGTGATACGTGTTCATGCTTCTTTATAAAAAAAAAAAAACACCAAACAAAAGAACACCGAACGTAACGTCTTGAAGGC
The DNA here is from genome assembly GCF_016432855.1 of Salvelinus namaycush. Lineage (NCBI taxonomy): Eukaryota > Metazoa > Chordata > Actinopteri > Salmoniformes > Salmonidae > Salvelinus > Salvelinus namaycush. The sequence goes on along the minus strand of NC_052327.1, from coordinate 52,054,113 downwards.
TCACCAGAGCGAACAAAAACAACATCCCACAACCTAAAGTGGCAAAACAGGCTGCCTAAGTATGATTCCCAATCAGAGACAACGATAGAAAGCTGTCCCTGATTGAGAACCATACCCGGCCAAAACCTAGAATCACAAATCATAGAAATAAAGAACATAGAATGCCCACCCCAAATCACACCCTGGCCAAACCAAATAGAGACATAAAAAGGCTCTCTAAGGTCAGGGCATGACAGGAACTTTGCAACTCTACTCAATGAGGTTACTTTGACATGTTTCATTCAAATATTTGACTGTGTTTTAACTCACTGCTTTGACTGAAGAGGACACAGTGGTTGTAGATATCTGAGAACAGAAGCAGGAACCCAGGAAGAGGCAAGCAGTGCTGAGATGGCAACAACAAAACATATTACAATGTCAGAGATATGGGTACATTTCCCAGACATAGATGAAGCCTAGTCCTAAACTAGAAAACATCCTCAATTGAGAATCTCCATTGAAATGGTTTTTTGGTCCAGGACTAAACTTAATCTGCGTCAAGGAAACTAAATGTGCAGAGAAGAGACATACATTCATAGAGGTACAGTACAAATCAAGCAATGCACACAAAACACTGACAATTCAGCAACTCTGTTTGCAGCAAATGTTAAGGATTAGGCTCTGTACTATTGTATGGTGGAGCATTATGTTTGGTGAGAGAAGCAAAGCTTTTTAATCTCCCTTGCCAGGGGATACACGACAATCACTTTTGTTAGTTAATTTGCTTGAAGAAGTGTACGGCATCTGTCAGGTATGAAATGCATTGCATACAGGAGTTTGGGGTTGACACTAGGGCTGTGATGATACCACTACTGCGATATTTTTTCCAAGGCAAAAAATGAAAACACAAAGCAGACAAAACTCTTGGTCCTTTTTTTAACCTGCTGTATGTAAAATATTGTGTGCTATAGCTTGATAAAATGAATAAATGTGACTCTGGATGACAACATTAGGGATAATTTCCACTTTGTGTTCTGTTTGCTTGCCACGTTACTAAAGAGTATCGCGTTGATGGTATCGTCTAAGCCCTGGTTGACACTCACATTGTAGAAGAGAGCCTCCTTGGAGTGTTTGCCATACTGCTTGTACAGGGTCTCCTGGAAAATGCCCATTCTCGCAGACATGAGCAGAGCAAAGGTCAACATGGCGATCCCTAGAATAACAACAAAGCTAGGTCAGAAAATGAAGTGGATCATGGTTGAGATACTGATCACACACACACACACACACACACACACACACACACACACACACACACACACACACACACACACACACACACACACACACACACACACACTTTTCAAACACTGAAGGAAGTTTGTTTTGTTTAGCTTGACTCCCCAGAGTCAGATGAACTTGTGGATACCACATTATATCTGCGCCCTGTATGAAGGTAGTTAGAGGTAGTTTCACGAACCACTGCTTATCAAGCGTTAGCACAATGCCTGGAAGTCTTTGGGATCAGCTAGTATGTAAACATTAAATAGGGAATTGGATAGGTAATGCACCAGGGGAGGAATTCTGAGTTGAGATCTGCAGGCGTAAATAGAATTTATGCAAATCAAGTCATTTCACATGAATTTGTGGTTTATTTATGTGATTGTTAGTGTTGTGCATGCGTATCTCAAGCATTTTTCCGCCCGAGTGTCGCAGCGGTCTAAGGCACTGCATCGCAGTGCAAGAGGATTCACTACAGTCCCTGGTTCGAATCCAGGCTGATTGGGAGTCCCATAGGGCGGCGCACAATTGGCCCAGCATCGTCCGGGTTTGGCTGGGGTCGACCGTCATTGTAAATAAGAATTTGTTCTTAACTGACTTGCCTGGTTAAATAAAGGTTAAATAAAAAAATAAAAACTGTCAACTGAAACAATAAGTGGCCAGTTCTCAGTTAAAATGTAGTCAGTCCCAACTTGTCTGGGCTCAGGTAACGATCTCAATATCAAAAATGCAAGTCAACAAAGACTTCTGGCTGAGTGGGAGTGATGACTCACTCAAATCAATCCTGTACACACCCAACAGTCCATGGCAAACTTACCTAGCAGCCAGTGCAGGAAGGCATAAACATCTTGCTCCTCTGAGCCCTCGGCCCCTGTGTTCTGCACAAGGAAAAACAGAGGTCACTAAATACCACAGCGTAACGTATTATGTTGTTCTGTGTTAAGTTAAAGATCTCACTGTACACTATGAACATGTACTGTAGGTGTGTAACAAAGTGTTGCAACTGTGTAACAATGTTATTAACAACTCTGCTACAACACAACTGTGAAGCTGCAACCCACAATGCACTTTATATGGAAGAAAAGTGTGTGGTTGAACAGAAACATGTTAATGAGGACCTCACCACTTGTCTGGCGGACATAATGGTGCATATGAAGATACCCAGAGACACCATCGCTATGGAGAGATATTTACTCATTGAATACCTGCAGGGGAAAGATGCAGTACCTGGTTTTAGAACCTTCCTATCAGAGTTTGGATAACCAGATAAGCTATACGATCTATAAAAAATATAGTTAAGCTCATAAGATCACAATTATAAACAGCAGTCTGAGCATGCAAAAGATATTAGGCAGGGATGTATACCTTTTCTTCAGAATTATTATACCCAGGATCATATTAGCTATTAATGATCCCTGTGGAGATATAACACACAAAGCACACGCTTAGTCAACCAATAAGAGATTTTAGATGGTAATAGGTGGTATGAGGCATCAGACATTGAGTTAAAGTTAGGCTATAAGGAAATTGATTTGGACTAAGGAAATTGATATACTTACAGATCTGAAGATCATGTGCAGAGGCATAGCGATATTGAAGTTGAGGGCATAGTTGTTGATCACACTGACAGTGAAGAACATGGTCACCATGATCACATAGTTGCTATAAAGAAGAAATAAACACAAAGTTTGAATGAAAACTGTGCTTCTCATCCCATTCTTAATAGACATACAGACGGACCCACACGCAGACAGACAAGCAGACAACAAAACGATAACTAGACATACAGACGTTTGGCTACCTCATTGGAATAGCTGGTTCCTTTCTTCCAAAGTTCGTCTCGAAGATGAACCCCTCCAATGCAATGAAGGCAAATTGAGCAAAGGTCACAATGTTGCCACATCCTGGAAACGTTCTGGGAGTAGGCAGAATGCATTAAAAGTGTGCATGAATAGTATAAATTAGTAGGAAATATGCTAGCCTACATAATAGATTACTGTAATGTAAGCGAAACATCATCTTAACTATACAACCAAAGAATGCAGAAATACTGGAAAGATTTAACCTAATTTAACCATGGAAGCTAGTAGCCTAGTCTAGCGCTGTCAATAGTTCATTCGTTCAGTTAATAACTGACCTTACAAGTAGTTCCAGAAACACAACATTGCTGCAGCACCCAACAAAAACAAGAAGTACTGCAAAAATGGTGTTCATGTTTGCAGTTATCGGTAAAAACTGTCGAAAATTATATACGTTACTTGTTCAAGAGTATTTCTAACGAGGACATTGTGTAAACACAGGTTCCTGCCCGAGATAAAGCTAGATAAATAAGTTGGTACGCATGGGTGTTGTAGTTTTCACAAGGATAACCACATTTCCCATAGAGATAGTCTTGTTCAAAGAAATCTGGACTGCAGAAAGCCTTGATAGAAAGAACGTCCAAGTGGTAGTAGCTTAAATATTTACAAATAGATCCCCATTTTCTACAACAAGGAACAACAAAATTGCATCTACGCAGCACTGCGCATAACTGATTCCTGCGAACGTATCATTTGAGCGTACGTACGTGATTCCAGAAGACGTGGCGCCAGCTTCTCTCCTCTGCTGTCAACAAGCTTCACACAACAGAGACTGCTAGTTAGCTATCTAACGATTATTGAATGAGCAGTAGTTATTGGCCAATTGCTACACTGCAGCCAAAATGATCTCTCTAACGGATTCACAAAGTAAGACCATTTAATTTATAAATTAAATGTTTTAAGCTTGTTTCTTCGCTTTGTGTACTACTTCTTCTAGCTAGCCATAATTTAATGAATGGGACCAGTTGGGCCTATCGCCCTATTTTATGAGTTTCAATGCTAGTCATATCATTGCAGCTAGGCATCGCTAGTTAGAAGAATCTGTACTGTAGTTCGTACTCATGAGTTCCCAGATCTGCAGACTGAGTGCCCATATGAATGAATGAATGGATGGATGAATGAAGGTGTCAATGTCAATGGAAAGCGTAAGTTCACTATGTATTGACATCTATTTTGGCTCCACAGAGATCGGGATGGGGTTGACAGGCTTTGGCGTGTTCTTCCTCTTCTTCGGTATGGTCCTGTTTTTTGACAAAGTTCTTCTTGCCATTGGAAATGTGAGTTACAGCCCAAGCCTACATAATCATAATGGTATGAAATGTGAGTTACAGCCCAAGCCTACATAATCATAATGGTATGACGTATGCCATAGATGCCCCTCTGTGTGTATGTGCACCAACTTTCTTTATGGTAAAGTAACAATAATGACGTATTTCTGCTGCTATACTCCTTTCTCTGGAAGAAACACTTTCAGCTATTGTTGTGGAGGCCTTTGATGATTCTCTGTTGTAATGCATGGCGACACTTCCTTAGTGACACTATTATCAGGGTTTCTGATCAAACCACGTGTCAGGACCTGTCTAGCTGGTATTATTGGTATGTGACCTCCAGCAGTTTGTATAGCTAAATTTAGTGATATGACATACTGTACTGCACTAGCTTTGCATCCAAAATGATTTCACTACCTCACCACTACCTTTCACCTGAAGTGAAATAACAGTGAACTGTAGCTACACTGAACAAAAATATAAACGCAAAATGTAAAGTGTCGGTCCCAGGTTTCATGAGCTGAAATAAAATATCCCGGAAATGTTCCATATGCACATTAAGCTTATTTCTCTCAAATGTTTGGCAAAAATGTGTTTATATCCCTGTTAGTGAGCATTTATATTTTGACAAGATAATCCGTCCGTCCACCTGACAGTTGTGACATATGAAGAAGCTGATTAAACAGCATGATCATTACACAGGTGCACCTTGTGCTGGGGACAATAAAAGGCCACTCTAAAATGTGCAGTTTTGTCACACACCACAATGCCACAGATGTCTCAAGTTGAGGGTGTGTGCAATTTGCATGCTGACTGCAGGAATGTCCACCAGAGCTGGTTCCAGAGAATATAATGTTAATTTCTCGACTATAACCCACCTCCAACGTTGTTTTAGAGAATTTGGCCGTAAGTCCAACTGGCCTCACACCCGCAGACCATGTGTATGGTGTCGTTTTGCTGATGTCAACGTTGTGAACATAGTGCCCCATGCTGGCGGTGGGGTTATGGTATGGGTAGGCATAAGCTACTGACAACAAACACAATTGCATTTTATCAATGGCAATTTTGAATGCAGATACCTTGACGAGATTTTAAGGCCCATTGTCGTGCCATTCATCCGCCGCCATCACCTCATGTTTCAGCATGATAATGCACAGCCCATGTCGTGAGGATCTGTACACAATTCCTGGAAGCTGAAAATGTCCCCATTCTTCCATGGCCTGCATACTCACCAGTCATGTCTTCCATTGAGCATGTTTGGGATGCTCTGGATCAACGTGTACGACAGCATGTTCCAGTTCCAGCCAATATGCAGCAACTTCGCACAGCCATTGAAGAGGAGTGGGTTAACATTCCACAGGCCACAATCAACTCTGGTCAACTGGTCAACTCTATGCGAAGGAGGTGTTGCGCTGCATGAGGCAAATAAATGGTGGTCACACCAGATACTGACTGGTTTTCTGATCCACGCCTCTACCTATTTTCTTTAAGGGATCTGTGACCGACATATACATATCTGTATTCCCAGTCATGTGAAATCCATAGATTAGGGCCTAATGAATGTTTTTCAATTTACTGATTTCCATATATGAACTGTAACTCGATAAAATCTTTGAAATTGTAGCATGTTGAATTTATATTTTAGTTCAGTATAAATCAGTTTGGATGCAGCCAGGCTAGTACTGCCAATCCTCTGTTCATTTATTTTCCCTGTGTTTGTGTGTCAGATATTGTTTGTAGCAGGCCTAGCCTTTGTCATCGGCTTGGAGCGTACCTTCAAATTCTTCTTCCAGAGACACAAATTTAAAGCCACCAGTTTCTTCCTGGGGGGGGTGGTCGTGGTTCTGATTGGCTGGCCCATCATTGGAGTGGTGCTGGAGATCTATGGATTTTTCCTCTTATTCAGGTGAGTTGGTCTGAAATGAAAGTTGGTCAAAAAATGGGCTAATCTCAAGTTTTTTTCCTTGCTTCCTCTCTCCTTGTCTAATCAAAATATCAGAGGGAAGCGATGAGAGCTTTGGAGGAGAAACAACCTTATATATTCTCCTCCAGTGCTCTCCCGTTTGCTTCCCTCTGATATTTTGGGAAGGGGGGGGGGGTGATGTATCAAGGATGTGATGAATCAAGAAAAATACTTTTGAATTTCACCCTAAATGATAGTCCTCCTCAGTCTCTCACCTCTCTATGCCACTCTCTTCTCTTTCCAGGGGCTTTTTCCCAGTGGCAGTAGGCTTCATCAGGAGGGTGCCTGTCCTCGGGTCCATACTCAACCTCCCAGGGATTAGTGGAGTAAGTATCACGTTTATTTGCTGTGTGTAATGTGGCAAAGTTCATAGAATTGCCAGTCAGATGTTTTTGTCTCCTTGCTTTTTTTCATCACTGTGCCTGTTTTCGGGGGGGGGGGGGGGGGGGGGGGGGGGGGGGGGGGGGGGGGGGGGGGGGGGGGGGGGGGGGGGGGGGGGGGGGTTCCAGATGCACATTAAGCCTAGTCCTTGACTAAAAAGTGCTTAAATGGAGATTCTCCATTGAGCTTGATTTTTAGTTTACGACTAGGCTTAATCTGTGCCCGGGAAACCAGCCCCTGAATTGGTAAGATTGTGGTTTACTGATAATCAAATTCTCTCTTCTTCAGTTGGTGGACAAAGTCAGCGACAGCAACAATATGGTATAACAGTGACAACCTTTGGATTGGAGGATATTACATCGCTTAACTCTATTGATAATGGGGACTTTGTTCCCTACTGGTCAACTACTATTGGTCAACACAAGTTAAAGGTCAAAGCTGTGAATCAAAAACCTCTTTCTGTTCAAAGAAATATAATGTTCTTTTGGGCAGGTGTATGAATACGACTGGCATCGTAAAGTTTATTTTGACAATAAGGAAACGGCTTCGTAACCTGGTTGCCATTGATGGACATTGTTACTAAAGGACTACTTTATTTCGAAGCCCAATGGGTGAATTGGGCCCTTTTTGTGTTACTGTCCGTTCCTGATCGACTGATGATGATGATGATTCACATGTGACTGGACCAACCACTGGAATGGACATCTCTATGGAGGAGTTTGGAATCTGTTACAGATGCCTTCTACATTGATAGATATGTTCTAGATTGGAATGTTGTGCCTGTAGCGTCACGAAGAAAATGTTTTTTGGGTTACCTTGATGATGAAGAAGCGTTTCTGAAGATTTTGTACGGCTGTTGAGAACACAGCTTGTTTTACACCTGGGGCCTATTCTGGAGGCTGTAGCATTACAGAACGCTCAGATAGAAATGTATAGAGTAGAACAGATATGATTGTCAGAGAATTATGTCAGCTCTGTTTATTCTATTTCTATCTGCAATGTTCAGAATGTTCAGCGTCACTGAATACACACCTGCTACACCTGCCCATGAATGGTATCTGGAGCTGTTGTAGATAAATAGCCCTGAGCGCACAACGGGTACATTTGTTTTAGCGCGTCCAGGGCACCTTGTGAGCTGAATTTTCAAATTTGAGACTATTCCATTGGTCCTACAGGAAATCTCCACCCACCCGGGACACTGCGCGAGCTAAAACAAATGCCTCCAATACTACAAATGTGTCTCTACAGCCCAGATACTGCTATTTAATGTATTAAGAGGCTTGTTGTCAGAGAGATGTTTTACTCAATGTATAGTATCTTTTGTAAATACATGCTTGAAATAAAGTATGTTTTTAAAATTCTGTTTGTCAGACAAATTTGTTTTAATGACACATGAAATTCAGATGACAGTAATGTAGATTAAAATAACCGGAAATTCTGCTTTAAATTGGATTGTCGATTATGGCAGCTCGCCGCACCTCTCTGTTTCAGAGGGGTTGGGTTAAATGCGGAAGACACATTTCAGTTGAATGCATTCAGTTGTACAACTGACTAGGTATCCCCCTTTCATTCGTAACATGTATAATTAGGAACAATAAACGGGATAATCCAGTGAACACAGGTTATACATACTCTGTTTTCTATGTATGCCCTAATGAAAGTTCAAAGATCAAATGTTAATGCTCCCCATAACTGCATGGATACTGTCCATAACGCAGGAAAGAGTTCCCCCCCCCCCCCCCCCCCCCCCCCCCCCCCTCCAAAAAAACCAAACAATTACAAGCTTTTAAATCTGAATCGGATATCTCCAACCTGTGGATGAACTTTCTGTCTCAGGAGTAATGACAGTTCACAGTTAGCGTACAATGGGTTATAATAATACCCAGTTCACAGCTAATGAGGGACCAGGGACAGTCAAGACAGTTAAGAAGCTAATGAAGGACCAGGGACGGTTAAGAAGCTAATGAGGGACCAGGGACGGTTAAGAAGCTAATGAGGGACCAGTGAAGACATTTAAGAAGCTGATGAGGGACCAGGGACGGTTAAGAAGCTAATGAAGGACCAGGGACGGTTAAGAAGCTAATGAGGGACCAGTGAAGACATTTAAGAAGCTGATGAGGGACCAGGGACGGTTAAGAAGCTAATGAAGGACCAGGGACGGTTAAGAAGCTAATGAGGGACCAGTGAAGACATTTAAGAAGCTGATGAGGGACCAGGGACGGTTAAGAAGCTAATGAAGGACCAGGGACGGTTAAGAAGCTAATGAAGGACCAGTGAAGACATTTAAGAAGCTAATGAAGGACCAGTGAAGACTGTTAAGAAGCTAATGAGGGACCAGTGAAGACAGTTAAGAAGCTAATGAGGGACCAGTGAAGACAGTTAAGAAGCTAATGAGGGACCAGGGACAGCCAAGACAGTTTAGAAGCTAATGAGGGACCAGTGAAGACAGTTAAGAAGCTAATGAAGGACCAGTGAAGACAGTTAAGAAGCTAATGAGGGACCAGTGAAGACAGTTAAGAAGCTAATAAAGGACCAGTGAAGACAGTTAAGAAGCTAATGAGGGACTAGTGAAGACGGTTAAGAAGCCAACGGCTTTTGTTATAGATGCAACTACCATATTTAGTGGAGAGCAACTGAATAAAAACCTCCTATAGAAATGAAAGTGAGTAGACTATTTGGCTCGATACTGATGTGCTTTGATATACTCTATCAGAATCTGAGCTCTCTTCTGGGCTAAAAAAATGCATTTTGAATAATAGTACTTTTCATTGACAACTGGTGGCTGAAAGAGTTTTCAATTGTATTCTTATTCTGTTTTGTGGGGACATGTTCCCCCCCCAAAAATGTATGCACCCATATTGGTATGTCAGGGTGCTTTTACAGTAGCCTACAAATATTTTCCTCACAAAATAATGAATGATATAAAGACAAAAACATTTTCTTGTTACAAAGTGTTCACACCTCAACGACTCCCTCGCGCTACTCTTGGTGACATTGGTGTCTCCTTCTCGGAGCGTGCCCCAAGGTAACAGCATTTTAGGCACAGCCTACAGACTGCTCAAAACTAGAATTTTGGTTGAGATTGAATGGGTATTGAAAATAAGTTACAGTAACATACCTTTTGTCCTTGATTTCAGCGGAGAAACTGTTCTTCTCAGGCCATGCTCTACTTAAAAAGGCACACAAAGATCCTTCTTTTTTCTTGAGTAAAGTGATTGTGTAACGTCTATGGTTGCCCAAATAGTCGTTCGGCAATACAACTATTTATGCATTTTGTTACATTATGTGAATGTGTAATTAGTATGTATATATGTTATTACATTCAGTGGTGTAAAGTAACTAAGTAAAAATACTTTGAAGTACTACTTTCGTAGTTTTTTGGGGTATCTGTACTTCCATTACTATTTATATTTTTGACAACTTTTATTCTACTACATTCCTAAAGACAATGTGTACTTTTTACTCCCGTACAATTTCCCTGACACCCAAAAGTACTCATTACATTTAGAAATGCACTGGCAGGACAGCAATATGGTCCAATTCAAGTACCTATCAATATAATGATTCTCTCTCCTTTACACTTTACATGAGCATGATTCTCTCTCCTGTATATATCTCCCTCCATAGCTAATTTTTCTCACAATATCAAATCAGCTGAATATGGGTTTGTATATTGTATGTGTCTATACATTCTAGTGTTTGATATGTGTGGTGTCTTGACAGTGACCCGCAGGGAGAACGCTGATTTGTCTGAAAAGGTCTCTTTAGCATCATCTCTCTTTAGCTTGTCCCAGTTTCACATAATGACATGCAGTAGATTTTTTTCTTTGCAGCCAGGGAAAATGATTTATATTTTCAAGACCAACCAATGTGGAATATCAACTACAATGTTAAACGATACATTTTTCATGTTGTGAAATATAATGTACTGTTAATGTAATACCAATTTGGTATTTCATTGAATAAAACTATTATAATTATATTATTAATGCAGTAAATCAAATATTTTATTTTAAATGTTTAAAGCTCTCCAATGTCACTTGAGCTGTTTTCCTGAACAACTATTTTGCTTTGTTCTGTGCTGGACTTTCATTCATAAACTCTGAGGTGATAAAAAACAAAAGTAGTCTAACTTAACTGACAGTCCACCATACTTAACATGGCCTGTGGCCAAAATGGCTCCCTATTACCTATAAAATACACTTTTTTGACCCCTGAATAGGGTACCATTTTGGACACTGCCATCACACCACTCTGAACACCATCCATCAAATCAAAGTGTATTTGTCACATGCAACAGGTTAGGGTTACAGTGAAATGCTTACAAGCCCTTAACCAACAATGCAGTTCAAGAAAGAGTTGATAAAATATTTACTAAATAAACTAAAATCAAATCAATAAAAAAGTAACACAATAAATGTACATAACAATAGGAGGCTATATACAGGAGGTACCGGTACCGAGTCAATGTGCTGGGGTACCGGATAGTCTAGGTAATTTGTAAAGTGACTATGCATAGATAATAAACAGCGATAAGCAGCAGTGCAAAAACAAAGGGGGGGGGGGTCAATGTAGATAGTCCAGGTGGCCATTTGATTCGTTGTTCAGCAGTCTTATTGCTTGGAGGTAGAAGCTTTTTAAGGAGCCTTCTGGTCCTAGACTTGGCGCTCCGGTACCGCTTGCCGTGCGGTAGCAGAGAGAACAGTCTATGACTTGGGTGACTGGCAGTCTTTGACAATTTTTTGGGCCTTCCTCTGACACCACCTAGTATATAGGTCCTGGATGGCAGGAAGCTTAGCCCCAGTGATGTACTGGACCATTCGCATTACCCTCTGTAGCGCCTTACGGTCGGATGCCAAGCAGTCGCCATACCAGATGGTGATGAAACTGGTCAGGATGCTCTCAATGGTGCAGCTGTAGAACTATTTGAGGATCTGGGGACCCATGACGAATCTTTTCAGTCTCCTGAGGGGGAAAAGGTGTTGTCGTGCCCTCTTCACAACTGTCTTGGTGTGTATGGACCATGATAGTTTGTTGGTGATAAGGACACGAAGGAACTTGAAACTCTCGACCCGCTCCACTTCTGTCCCATCGATATTAATGGGGGGCCTGTGTAACGGATGTGAAATGGCTAGCTAGTTAGCGGATACGCGCTAGTAGCGTTTCAATCAGTTACGTCACTTGCTCTGAAACCTATTAGTAGTGTTGCCCCTTGCTCTGCAAGGGCCGAGGCCTTTGTGGAGCGATGGGTAACGATGCTTCGTGGGCGACCGTTGTTGATGTGTGCAGAGGGTTCCTGGTTCGCGCCCGTGTCGGGGCGAGGGGACGGTTTAAAGTTATACTGTTACATTGATGCTGTTGACCCGGATCACTGGTTGCTGCAGAAAAGGAGGAGGTTGAAAGGGGGGTGAGTGTAACGGATGTGAAATGGCTAGCTAGTTAGCGGATACGCGCTAGTAGCGTTTCAATCAGTTACGTCACTTGCTCTGAAACCTATTAGTAGTGTTGCCCCTTGCTCTGCAAGGGCCGCGGCTTTTGTGGAGCGATGGGTAACGACGCTTCGTGGGTGTCAGTTGTTGATGTGTGCAGAGGGTCCCTGGTTCGCGCCCGTGTCGGGGCAAGGGGACAGACGTAAAGTTATACTGTTACACCTGTTCGGCCCTCCTTTTCCTATAGTCCACCATCAGCTCCTTTGTCTTGCTCACATTGAGAGGTTGTTGTCCTGCACCACACTGCCTCATACAGAATTTTTATTTAACCTTTTCTAGGTTGCACCTAGAGGCACAATCTGTCTAATAGAAAACAGTACGGTGACACTCCACCCTAGGCTTGGGGCCCAATCTGAGCATAACTGAAAACACCCCTTATAAAAGGTCAGTGTTAACAAGTGTTAATGCATGCCTTAAAGGGCCAAACCCTTTAAAATTCATGATATTGTACTCCCATTGATTTTCGAAGAGTATAGTTCAAGTGTCATATCCAATCAGAACCCAAAATATACGCTTTTTTTACTCCAATGTTTGTAAACAAACACTGAATAGCCTCAAAACGTGATTCAAACTGTAATTTGATATAATGGATTGTCAGTTCTTGCATCCATAGCGGTCTATGAAGTTCAGAGTAATTACATTTCTCTAGCCCCATCTCTCAGCTTTTTAGTGAAACAGTGGTGGGGATGATGCTTTGTTATTGTTTCAACTGCTGATTGGCCCTTTAAATCATTATAAAAAAAAAAAAATACAGTTCAAATAAGTAGGCCACAACCCCCCTTTTTTGATCTTGTCTCATCGCTGCAACTCCCCATTGGGCTCGGGAGGCGAAGGTTGAGTCATGCGTCCTCCGAAACATGACCTGCCAAACTGCGCTTCTTAACACCTGCCCGCTTAACCAGGAAGCCAACCGCACCAATGAGTCGGAGGAAACACCGTTCAACTGACAACCGAAGTCAACCTGCAGGCACCCAGCCCACCACAAGGAGTCACTAGAGCGCGATGAGCTAAGTAGACCCCGCCCCCGGCCAAACCCGGACGACGCCTGGCCAATTGTGCGCCACCATATGGGACTCGCGATTTTCTTTTACAGAAGACATGTTTATAAATCTGAAACAAATAAATTACCATTGATTAAGAATGATTCTGTCCCTGAAAACTAAAGAAATGAGGCAGGACCAATAAATAATCTTGCTTTATTCATTTACACATCAAACAACATGACTGACAGATTGTATTTCCCTTCATTCTGACAAGGACAAATGACTGAGGCTTTTGCTGATCCCACACCTGAATAAATGTTATTTTTATAGTGCTGTTCACCAACCCAAAGACGCTGTAATTGGCCCCTTTTCCAGTAAAGCAGTCATGTACAAAGTAACCCATACACCAAGTGCCCATGAGACCAACATAGAAATAGAACGACTAGATCCTATTTCTATGGTAACCCCCCCCCCCCCCCCCCCCCCCCCAGATGACAGGGAAGCTAAGAACAGTACTAGAGTGTAAAATGGGAGCAGTGACACCGACAGTGTATTTTTGGAAGTTGAGTAATTTCTTTACTGTGTAGCCCAGTTAAGAGCGTAGTGCAGTGCTAGCAATGGGAAAGTTTCAGGTTCAATTACATTTTACATTTACGTCATTTAGCAGACACTCTTATCCAGAACGACTTACAGTAGTGAATTCAAACATTTAAAATGAATGAAGGGAATTACCGCAGGGAACAAATACACATTGAAAATATATGCATTCCCTGTACTGAAAGTCGTTTTGGATAAAAGCGACTGTCTGCTAAGTAGCAAACGTTGAGTTATAGGTGATCAAGAGAGTGGGGCTCTGTCCCAATTATCGATCCTTCCTCCAAAGGTGTGCACTAGTTCCCTTCCCTTCATTGATTTGAAAGGAAATTACTGATGTAAACTCGCACTGGCCCATGCCTCCAGCGATCCAATGCTTTTGGATTGTGTGAATCTAGATTATAAGATTAGATACATTTTGTAGATTCGAAAATTGTGAAGGAGTCCACACTTCAGGACAAAGGAGATATTATTGGGACGCAACCTGGTGGTGAGTGGAGTGTGGCGCCCCCTGTTGTTCTGTTACACATCCGTCAGGTCCTTCTGTATGCCCCACAGTGTGTCAGCACTCTGTTTTAATTGGCCGATCTCATTATCCGTCAGGGTCATGTTGATCACGCTGGCCACGCCCCCAGCGTTCAGGACGCACGGCAGACTCAGGTACACCTCGTCCTTGACACCGTACATGCCCTGAAGATCAACAGCACGGACACTTTAGAGCAGTGTAGGTATGTGTGTGTGTAGTTATTTGTGTGGATGTATTTATATCTACTGTATGTAACACACACACACTACTGTTCAGTTTGGGGTCACTTAGAAATGTCCTTGTTTTTGAAGGCCAGTATCCCAGAGTCGCCTCTTCACTGTTGATGTTGAGACTAGTGTTTTGCTGCCAGTTGAAGTTGAAGACTTGTGAGGTGTCTGTTTCTCAAACTAGACACTAATGTACTTGTCCTCTTGCTCAGTTGTGCACCGGGGCCTCCCACTCCTCTTTCTATTCTGGTTAGAGACAGTTTGCGCTGTTCTGTGAAGGGAGTTGTACACAGCGTTGTACGAGATCTTCAGTTTCTCGCATGGAATAGCCTTCATTTCTCAGAACAAGAATAGACTGACGAGTTTCAGAAGAAAGTTATTTGTTTCTGGCCATTTTGAGCCTGTAATCGAACACACAAATGCTGATGCTCCAGATACTCAACTAGTCTAAAGAAGGCCAGTTTTATTGCTTCTTTAAATCAGAACAACAGTTTTCAGCTGTGCTAACAATTGCAAAATGGTTTTCTAATGATCAATTAGCCTTTTAAATTGATAAACTTGGATTAGCTAACACAACGTGCCATTGGAACACAGGAGTGATGGTTGCTGATAATGGGCCTCTGTACGCCTACATAGATATTCCATTAAACAATCTGCCGTTTCCAGCTACAATAGTCATTTACAACATTAACAATGTCTACACTGTATTTCTGATCAATTTGATGTTATTTTAATGGACAACACATTTGCTTTCCTTTCAAAAACAAGGGCATTTCTAAGTGACCCCAAACTTCTGAACGGTAGTATGTGTGTTGTGCATTATGGGTATGCTGTAATATGTGGGTGTAGGTGTGTGCTTGTACATTAGATAAGTGTCTACACACTAACACACATTCTACACTCTCACACACACACACACATACAGTACTGTGTGTGTCCTCCTTACCTTGACCATGGTGGAGACAGGGTGGATTCTGTTCATGTTCCTGATCAGACTCTCTGTCAGGTCAGCCACACTCAGGCCAATGGCCCAGTTAGTATAGCCCTTCAGCGTGATCACTTCATAGGCACTGAAACTCACAGTCACATTTTTAAATCTCAGTAGCCTTGCAGTTCGAGAAGTAGGGGAGTAACCGGTGGGTTGCCGGTTCGAATCCCAGGGGTGACAGTAAAAATGATTGTGGAAGTGAGCAGGCAACCAGATTGCAGTTGTGACCTTGAGCACAACTCCAGAACAATGAGAGAGCAGAACTACAGAAATGTCAACTTCAAATGACATCGATTTACACCAACAGCAATAGAGATAACAGGTTGCTTGAATAAGACTGTGTAGGCCGACATTACCTGTCGACCACCTGCTTGTGCGTCTCCTTCCAGTTCTCCTGGTCAGCATCAGTACCGATGTCAGGGTTCAGCGTCTGCAGGTTAATGCCTGCTACGTTAGCACCGCTCCACACAGGCACTAAAACACACACACACACACACACACACACACACACACACACACAGTTAACCTAATTAACACTTAACTCCTTAAGGCCCAGATAGATTAGCAGGGCTCTCACGTCTCACCTTTATCACAGTAACCCTAAAGGAGGGGGTTGCTACTATTTATAGTAGAAGAATTCTAAAGCATATTTGAATGGAATAAAAACACACACTTGTCTTGACTTCCTGAGTGTGTGTTCTTTAATTTGTCCTAATTATGCACCACACGCTCACACCACACACACACACCGGACACTTACCGCTGGTGTCTCCGTGTTCTCCCAGGATCCATCCGTTGAAGCTGGTAGTGTGGATGCCCAGTTTGTCTGCCATCAGGTAACGGAATCGGGCGGAGTCCAGGTTGGTGCCACTGCCGATGACGCGGTGCTTGGGCAGGCCACTTAACTTCCAGGTCACATAGGTCAGCACATCAACTATGGCCAGGGAGAGACTTCTGGGCTTAGACTACACTGCTTTAACAAATAATTGGAGTCACTAACACTAGTATGTGTGTGTGTGTGTGTGTGTGTGTAGTGAGTACCTGGGTTGGAAACCACAATGATGATGCAGTTGGGGGAGTGTTTGATGATCTGAGGGACGATGTGTTTAAAGATGTTGACATTCCTCTGAACCAGATTCAACCTGCTCTCTCCTTCCTGTTGACGTACGCCCGCCGTTACCACGACGATGCGAGAGTTAGCCGTCACAGAGTAGTCTGGCCGCGGGAGACAAATGAACAAGTTCAGTTTATTAGGACATGTATAACATATCAAAAGACAACGTGACCAATAAAATTGAGAATTATACTAAAAAGTCAAAACACTTATTTATATCGTGGTCCCCTCAGTCAGTAAGGGTACTGAATATCACAAAGACATTTGACACGTAGAGGGTGGCCATCTTGGCTCTCTGGTTACCTAGTGTCCCATTGCTATAGACTCACCTTTGCCTGCGACTATCTTGGATGTTTTAAGGAAGAGGCTGCCGTGCTGCAGATCCATAATCTCTCCCTTCAGCTTGTCTTCCATCACGTCCACCAAGGCCAGCTCATCAGCTAGCTCCTGCAGAGAGATAGCCCCAATTCAGGTCATTCATATAAGTAAATGGTAATATTATTGATTACATATCATTTGCATGTATGCTTCTAAAAACCAATGTTTTATAAATTAGTTGAACACACAATGAACGAGGTGTTCCTACATGAGCAATAACACAGCACAAAAGCATAGCAAGAACCTTGTTATGACACTAATAAAGAGGGAATGTTTGTGTAATACAGACTACTGAGAGATGAGTAGTAACAGGTTATACTGTAACACAGGGTGGGGGTTAGACTAGACAGGTTATACTGTAACACAGGGTGGGGGTTAGACTAGACAGGTTATACTGTAACTCAGGGTGGGGGTTAGACTCGACAGGTTATACTGTAACACAGGGTGGGGGTTAGACTAGACAGGTTATACTGTAACCCAGGGTGGGGGTTAGTCTAGACAGGTTATACTGTAACACACGGTGGGGGTTAGACTAGACAGGTTATACTGTAACACAGGGTGGGGGTTAGTCTAGACAGGTTATACTGTAACACACGGTGGGGGTTAGACTAGACAGGTTATACTGTAACACAGGGTGGGGGTTAGACTAGACAGGTTATACTGTAACACAGGGTGGGGGTTAGACTAGACAGGTTATACTGTAACACACGGTGGGGGTTAGACTAGACAGGTTATACTGTAACCCAGGGTGGGGGTTAGTCTAGACAGGTTATACTGTAACACACGGTGGGGGTTAGACTAGACAGGTTATACTGTAACACAGGGTGGGGGTTAGACTAGACAGGTTATACTGTAACACAGGGTGGGGGTTAGACTAGACAGGTTATACTGTAACACAGGGTGGGGGTTAGACTAGACAGTTTATACTGTAACACACGGTGGGGGTTAGACTAGACAGGTTATACTGTAACACACGGTGGGGGTTAGACTAGACAGGTTATACTGTAACACAGGGTGGGGGTTAGATTAGACAGGTTATACTGTAACACAGGGTGGGGGTTAGACTAGACAGGTTATACTGTAACTCAGGGTGGGGGTTAGTCTAGACAGGTTATACTGTAACACAGGGTGGGGGTTAGACTAGACAGGTTATACTGTAACTCAGGGTGGGGGTTAGACTAGACAGGTTATACTGTAACACAGGGTGGGGGTTAGACTAGACAGGTTATACTGTAACTCAGGGTGGGGGTTAGACTAGACATAATACTGTAGCAATGTCTTTGACACGAGTCAGTCAACAACAGAGAGCAGGTCGGGTCTTACCCTCAGCAGGATGCTGACAGCACAGGCCATCCCCACCTGGCCGACCCCCACCACCGTCACCTTGTTCCTGGGTGGCTCCGGGTTCCCACTGACCAGGGGGGTCATGAGCTTCTGAAGGATAGAGGCCATGTTCAAAGCTGGGGGGAAGGAGATGGGAAAAGAGGGGAGAGAGAGGAAGAGAGAGATGCAAGGGGAGGGCAGACATAGGAAAGGAAAAGAGGGGAGTGAGAGGAGGGAAGGGTAGAGGGAGAGAAAGGGGGGAGAGAGAATGTACCTGGTCAGACACATAAAATGTAAGTCTTTTACATGTCCAAAGAGACACAATAGTGAACCATCAGACACAAGCAGGACAAACACTTTTCCTGACCCAGCTAGGATTCATTTGGGTTTCATTAAATAATTGATGCACTCAAAAAATAACCTGCGTCGCTTTAAAATGGCAGGCTGACAGCACTGCCCAGAGATTAGAGATTAAGGTTTTAGACATTTGATTCTAGTCTTTAGTCCTGCATGACTTTCGCCTACTACCACCTACACCCGATTCTTAAACACACACACACAACCAACCATTCAATCAACAGAAACACCATATCACCGTGCAGAGCTTGTCGATCCTAGCAGGAAACCCTTAACTACTTTAGGCACAAACAATAACAAACAAATACTTGCTTTGTTGGAGGATGCCCCGAGCTGTAAGATATAAATACCACCATGTAATCAACATGTCTGACTAGACCAGAAGAGAGCTAAGGTGCGTTCTCCCTGCAACCACAGGACCTCACACAACGACCGTATCCTCTATCCAGTCAGGTCAGGAGGAATACTGTAGATGAGCTGCAGCGCTAGAGTCGGAGCATGTGACGCAGGCCCAAAACGAGTGTGTACCACAGAATGTGACAGTGACAGCAGCACAAAGCTCTAGAATCGGCTCCTCCTCCTGCTTTACTCCGACCGGACAACGCTCTAGGTTTACTAATCGGATGCCAAATGTCTGTAATGACACAGGCTCCATCTGGTGCACCTCAGATGGCGATCTACACTGTGTATCCTCCACATACAACACCCGTTCTGGCAGTCACATTCTGTTAAAAGCCCCCAAAGCAAAAAAACTTTTTCACCCTTTGTGTATACTTGGGATATCAATTTAACAGGAAGAGTAAAACAAAAGACATTGAGTGGTGACACATCTCTCAATTCATCCGATACAGATTAAGACAATCTGTTTTTTTTAAACGGACTTCATATTAAAATCTGCACATAAGCATAAATGGGTAGTGAAATTTATTCATCCTAACAAGGCATTACTGTGTCCATAAACATTTCAAGAGTGATATGTCCTTTTAGGATGGCCACTTCTAAATAAAATGACAAATAGCAATTTTGAATAGCAACATCCCTGTGTCGCTCGTCTTTACGGTTCGCTGCAACTAGCGACTGTAACGAGCTGCAACAAACACTCAAACTGGACAGTTTTATCTCTTCATTCAAAGACTCAATCATGGACTCTTTCTGACAGTTGTGGCTGCTTTACGTGATGTATTGTTTCTACCTTCTTGCCCTTTGTGATGTCAGTGCCCAATGTTTATACCGTTTTGTGCTGCTACCGTGTTGCTATGTTGTCTTAGGTCTCTCTTTATGTAGTGTTGTCTCCGTCGTGATGCGTGTTTTGTCCAATATTTAAATGTAATTTATTTTTAATCCCAGCACCCGCAGGCTTTTTACCTTTTGGTAGGCCGATATTGTAAATAAGAATTTGTTCTTAACTGACTTGCCTTGTTAAAGGTTAAATACTTTTTTTTTTTTAATCCCTTGTGGTTTACGATCACACCGACAGGTCCTTTGCATTTTGGTACACTAGAAGTACATTAATTTCCAATGGAACGCTGCATTTGCAGTACAGAGGCAGTTGCAGTGAGTACAGTACATTGGATTTATCAAACATTTGTGTCAAACTGTACAGGTAGACAGCTTGACAGAAATGGTAGCATAAGGTGAATGTTGAACATTTCTTGCACACATCCAGATGATGCTGCATACTGTTTTGTGATATGACACTAATCATTGTGAGCAAGGCGTATTAGTCGCTTTGGTTTCTCTACCATAAGCCACCTCCAATGTCATTTTAGAGAATTTGGCAGTACATCCAACCGGCCTCCCAACCGGTCTACTTGTAACCCCACCAGCCCAGGACCTCCACACCAGGCTTCTTCACCTGTAGGATGTATGTGTATTCTAGGTAATAATGCAAGAATCAGACAAATCATAAGAATGTTCCATAACTTTAGTGCAAAAATCCTGCTAACTAAACTACAACCAATAACAGAACAAGCAATGATCTGTTTAAAAAGGGGCATAAAACATCCCCTGAACTACAATCCAACATCAGTCACACACACCGTTGAAGAACAAGGACATAAAATGTTTCCACATTTTCATTTATTTATTAGAACATTAACCAACTGCGGTCGGGTGTTAACCTGATGGCATGTGCTATTGTCTTCTCTCTATTCCCCCACAGGAGCGAACCCTCCTCCCTCTTGACCAGTAGGGTTGGGTTCAGTTCCATTTCAAACAAATCCAAAAACTGAAATTCCAATTAAGAAATTATAATTTAGAAGTGAAATTTCAGTTTACTTCTGGAATCTAATTGAAATGGACCCCAACTCATGCTGACCAGGGCCATGTTCAGTACGAAAAAGTTTTGGAACGTCGCATATAGAAACGCTACTAATAGAGTCAACATGATTCTTTATTCTACACGTCGTAGCGGCATGTCCGTTCTACATAGCATATGTCGCTCTGAATGTAATATGCTGAAGTAGCTCAGACCAGGGTAGGTGGTCTACAGACAGAACAGGACAGCTATGACTATACCAGGCAGATAGCGGTGTGCAGTGTGGATGTTAACTTAAGGATGTGTTGTTTGAAGGCCGCCATCTTATATTGCTGTTGATAAGGCCGCCATTTTGAATAGATATTTGTTGATAAGGCCGCCCTTTTTGTTTCTTTACTCTGTGATCCCCAGCTTCTTCTTGAGGGACTCGGGCATCTCTGGGGGAGGGGGACGGGGCAGGCGGAAGTAGACCTTGACAGAGTCGTAGATGAACCACTGCAGGGCGGTCAGGGTACCGATCATGATGATACGGGCCACCAGACCCTTCCACACACCTGAGGAGATAGAAAGGAAGAAAGCAACACAACAGTTTACACTCAAGTCAAAATGTAATACTTTATGTTACAGCATATACATCAAAAATATCAACCAATCAAAATGTCTGATGGTGGTACTCAGATGATGTAAGCGATATTGAATTATGTCCGCTCCCCAGCCTGTCTGCACTGGTCATTTTCCAGCGAGGGTGCCAGTGCAGGGAGTGGGCTGAGGAGCAGGTAGACTGTTCTCACACGCCAATGACTCAAGCACCTCCAACTGTACAGCCAGAAAGCTGCTGGGAGCATCTGGCCTGGAGCTGCAGTCAACACTCAGAGAGAGAAAGCAGACTCAGACCAGGAGCGCCCCCCAGAGGTGGATCTAAGGAGCGTGTTGGAAACCTCTTTACTACACAATATATTTCCATCTGAAAGATCCTACTGGCTGAGTCACACTACCGAGCCAAACCAAGCGGTACTGAGCTGGCCTGGTTACACATCTGCCACAGTTAATAGAAGTTACTGGACAGAACAAGGTGAAAGGGAAATACCAGCGTCAACACATTACAATTTGGTATGTCTCAGTAGAGTGAAAAGGATATGGGGGTAGGGAGGGTTCTGACAGAGGAATGCAGTGCTACTCCTCACCCTTGGGCCCGAGCTTCTTGAGCACTCCGATGGCGGTGCTGCCACTCTCCTTGTTCAGCACAGACACCACGGAGTCAGCAGGGTGGGAGACGATGGCACAGAACACACCAGCTGCAGGGGACAGAACAACCATCAGAGATGTGATCAGGACAACATAGAAAATATCAGATAAGTTGAAATTCTTAAATCGATTAAGAAAACCCCCCCATTTTGGATGAGTTATGGCTTAGGAGGAGTAGTTACAGGCTACATCTCATACCAACGGAAATAAGTTGTAAAACTCATCTTTAAATGATTTAATACCCAGTATACCCATTTGTGGTTGGAAGTCTAACCAAAACAAACATCTACCAACTTCAATACGCTTCTCTTTAGAACTGTGGACTCACCAATGTATCCGGCCACGAAGGTGACGACCAGCTGTTCACCCTTGGAGCACTCAGCACGGGGTTTAGGCACCACATTTTTGTACAGCAGCTCCACGGTCCTCTCAAAGCAGGCAAACTTCATCATGGTATAGGGGATCTGCCTCATCCACAGAGGGACTAAACCCTTGTAGAAACTATAGAGCAGCAGCAAAGGGGCAGAGCGTGAGTGACTTGTTCCATGTTATTGACCTTTACCTCGCCAGGATTAAAAGGCCCAGTGCAGTCAAAAACGTGACTGTCCTCTTGTTTTATATACATTTCCACACTGAGGTTGAAATAAGTGTGAAAATAATGACATTTTAGTGTAAGAGCTGTTTGAAAAGACCACCTGAAATTTCAGCCTGTTTTGGTGGGATGGGGTTTTGACCAGCCTGGTGACATCACCAGTCGGTAAATTAGTTAATAAACCAATAAGAAAGTTCCAAACTCTGCCAATAACAGCTAGTTTTCTCCTCTCAACTCAGACCACTCCCAGATAGTCCTAGCTAAATTATTGCTTGAGAAATGTCTCTTTGCTAAAAAAGCTATTTTATTTTTGACCATTTTAAATGAAAGCAATCACACGTAAGGTTGTTTAAATATTGAGATAAAAACGGCTACGTTGGACCTTTAATCTAATTCTGGACTAAACAACTGTTTTAATAGATTATTCCATGAGCATGTATTTAAGACCAGGAGTAGGCTTAAACTGGGTATAGGAAACAGGAACCAAATAGTCTATGACCTGTGTAAAGAAAAAGTTATGTAGGGACATAGAAAAGTTGTCCGCTCCCCAGCCTGTCTACACTGGTCATTTTCCAGCGAGGGTGCCAGTGCAGGGAGTGGGCTGAGGAGCAGGTAGACTGTTCTCACACGCCAATGACTCAAGCACCTCCAACTGTACAGCCAGAAAGCTGCTGGGAGCGTCTGGGCTGGAGCTGCAGTCAACACTCAGAGAGAGAGAAAGCAGACTCAACAGACCAGGAGCGCCCCCCAGAGGTGGATCTAAGGAGCGTGTTGGACTTTGAAACATCCTTGTCATTGAGGAGTTTATTCTGGGCCAAGTTTATTCTAGTCATTACAAAACAAGGCCATATTAATTCAGCTGGTCCCAATGTGTTCCCTGACCCTCGGCCCTAGCCCTTTCGATGGATGCAGATCTGAGAGCACCAGCACTTCACTGACCATACCAACCCAGACCCTTCAGAATAACAAAACATCAAAAGGGATAGGGCTAAGACGGAGGTAGCAAAATGTGACCGGCTGATTCAGTAGGGATACTCACGCCCATAGTCCCTCCTCTGCGAACATCTTAGGGGCACACTGTCTGAGGGTGTTAGCGTAGCCGGGCTGGGTCTGAATACGCACTTTACACGCCTCCATTGGGGCCAGGGCGATGTCAGCGAAGAACTCTGCACTGGCAGACGCAGCCAGGTAGAGAGAGGTCCTCCACAGGTAGGTGTTTTCCTGCATTTACCAGACAGGCAGGGTAGGAGGTGAAGAGCAAAATCACAATCTCAATTAAGTCTTTCCACGACTCACATCTCACCTGCATTGGAACAGAAGCGCCAAGATTCCTTACTTCAAGACATAATTCAATGCGTTTTGAAAAGCAGGCGAGAGGATGCAAAGAATCAAGGAAAGATTAATTGAGAGAGAGCCGATGGATTATTATAAAAATGGGAGGAGGACGACCTTATTCTTTGGGTCTTTCGCAATTCAACTTTACTTGATTCCTTGCATTCGCTCTCCTTGCGAAGAAGGTCCAATACAGTTGAGGGGTCAAGGACACAGGAATCAACATATTGGCTAAGTCCCCCTACTCCCTGTATAGAGCACTACTTTTGTTCAAAGAGTGCCATTTGGGACGTGGACTTAGTCTCACTGATGAGCACTACTACAGTACTGACCTCTCCGATCATGTCGCTGTAGGTGACCTTGAACACCTCATAGAAGCCAAACTTGCAGAGACCCTGCATGGAGTAACCGATGAAGGTGGGTGCCCAGCCCTTAGCCAGCCCTCTCATGCCATCCTCTTTAATGGTGATGGAGAAACCCTTGAAGATGCTCTTGTACTTGTCTGGGTCCACCTGGAGACAGAACCTACATTAGAAACTGAACTGATAAAAAAAAAAATTAAAGTGGGGAAATAGTGCTGCAGGGTTCCTGTAAGGGCAATGCACTCAATACTACAGAAATGCACTCAATACTACAGAAATGCACTCAATACTACAGAAATGCACTCAATACTACAGAAATGCACTCAATACTACAGAAATGCACTCAATACTACAGAAATGCACTCAATACTACAGAAATGCACTCAATACTACAGAAATGCACTCAATACTACAGGGCCAAAACACACTCAATGTATTTATTATACATTTATTAAAGTTGGGGTCAATGCCATTTCAAATCATAAAAAATAAGAGGAATTTCAATTTACTTCCTGGATTGAAATGGAATTGACCTTCAACGCTGCAATGTATCCATTCTTCCAGCGCAGCAGAGCACATTGATCACAGACTAGAAGTGCGTCCCAAATGGTAACCTATTATCTACATTGTGCACTACTTTGACACAAACCCTATGGGACCCTGGCCAAAAGTTGTGCACTATATAGGGAATAGGGCACCATTTGGGACGGAACCCCACATGACAAGCGGATATACAGACCTGCAGACGGCACTTGACCAGGTCAAGGGGAACGAGCGCCGTGTGTGTGATCCCGCAGCTGAGGATGCCGCCGAAGCCGCACAAGGCATAGTATTTCTTAGAGCCAAACTCACAGCTAACGTCAGAATCTAGAGCAGACCGAACACAATCCAGAATAGAGACAGACAACACACACCATGCTGTTAGTCAACATCACTTCGAAGCCATGCCGAGTGTCTCACACCACAACGTTAGCAATGGATTATCATAATACGCTCTCTAGGCCTTTCTCTTGATTATGCCCTCTAGCACAGTGGAGAATATTCTCTCCCCGACACTGACAGTCATTCATGTTTTTATTGTTAAGTAATACCACAAAACAAATCTTCAATAATAAAAGCAAGGTGTGTTTGGGTGATTCCTCTATTCCCATACCAGGGTCATTATTCATTGAGTGTCAAGAGTTGGAGTGCTGATCTAGGATCAGGTCCCCTCTTATCAATGTAATCTTATTCATTATGATCGAAAGGTCAAAACGTATCCCAGATCAGCACTCCTACGCTTCGTGAATACTGGCCAAGGACACCAGTCGTCATTTTGAAAACTTGTTCTGCAAGTATTATAGGCCCAACTCCAAGGCAGGGCAGTCCAGTTTTTAACAAGGAGGATGTCCTGTCCTGGCTAGGAATTTGACTGCAGTTTTTGCTAGGCTAAAGGTCGCTGATGTTGAACGAATGTGGGTACAGTATCAAATTGCTGTTAGCGGCACAGAGAAAGGGCAAGGGCCTGCCAGGACCATTTAGGGGTCATACCATAAAGTTAAAGAATGCCAGCTTCGCATTCTGTTAAAGCTTCCCAGTTCACGTGACTTACTTTACTCTCATTTTAGCTCCCAGGGCCTCAATACATCTCTAGTTCAAGCATGCAAATAAAATGATAACTGGCTGCTTCTCCCCCCCCCCCACTGCATATTAGTGGAAACACACCATTCCTGAAAATAAAAGCTATTTGGGATGTAGTCTTGTTTCAGAAAAATACTGTTAACTGGGAAGTCAATGTCTTAGTGGAATCCACAACACAATATACGGTTCATGCAACCCGTGGTCGGGGGCCACAGACCTGCAACCTGCACTTGACCAGGTCAAGGGGCACCAGTGCTGTGTGTGTGGTACCACAGCTCAGGATTCCACCGATGCCACACATGATGAAATAATGCGATGAGCCAAACTCACAACTGTCTCCCTCTGAGGAAAAGACAGTGAATTGGGGTTCTTTCACAGATGTAAGAGGGGGGAGAAACATTTTTTTTTTAATGTACACTGCAGTATTAGGCCTACTCTTTAGTTGGGTAGTTGGTGCAGACCTGAATACAAATGTTCAGTTCAACTCCGAGAGTGAAGACCATATATTTTTTCTAGTACTGAGTCTTTAACTGGCGCCTCACATTCTATTCAAGCCGATACCTGAGCTCGACAGTCTAGCAACGGTGGCAAAAAAGATCACCTTCATGACGGCGTTACGGCGGATTATTCCATTTATATATGGGTACATGTAGTTAAAGGGCACCGTATCTTACATAGTACGTAAACAGAGGGTTGTAAACGGTAGCCTATCCGTCTAATCTATTTGATAGGGGCTCAAGTATAACGAAGCCCAACGGTTCCCATTAAATCACTAACTGATATGACTTAATGGAAGAAACTGTCAAAGCAAGTAGCACAGCCTAGGACAAGGCCATAATGAGACCTTTAGTAGCACAGCCCAGGACAAGGCCATAATGAGACCTTTAGTTGCACAGCCCAGGACAAGGGCATGAGACCTTTAGTAAATTGGTAGACTTCCAAACTCACGTGGCAAGGAGATCCAGACACACCATGTGCAAGCCCCTATACACACACACACACACGTCTTCATGACAGTATTCTTTCAACTCAACCATGACATTAGGCCCCCATGTATTATTCCACTTATTTGCAACAAAATCAGTCCTAGGCTGTTAGTGTTTACTTTGTAATTAGCTAGCTACCTGTGCCAGGGCTATAGACAACACGAGACAATTTAGGTCTATCAATATGATTTGCCTTGTAGCTTTAGTCGTCATAAAAAGGGGATTGGGCCTTGGTATTAGCTGCATTCCTATTTAACAATTCTCAAGCTAGCTCGATTTTTCTGCAAACTTCTACTAATAAGTTGTCATAGCTTCTGACCTACTTATTGCAAAACTTTGCCCTTCACAGTGTCCTCCATGCATGACTGCAAGGCCTTGCCTAAAAGGAAGTGCAAAGGGACTGTACAGAAGCCAAACGCAAATTTAAAAAATGTCTGATGCCTAATATTCAGCGATCAGTTTTTCAAAAGTTATCTGTACTTCGGCTATTGGATAGTATTACACGAATAGAAATAGAACGTTAGTTCATATTCATGTCAATGATTAGTCTGTTCTATTCATTCTATGTATGCGCATTTAATCCTATAGCCGAAATCCGGAGATAATTTTAGAAAAACTGGGCCCAGACGATTTAAACTTTATTGGTGTAGTTCAAACATAGTCATTGATGTACTCACTGATAAGTAAAGAGAGATAAGAGACGGTTCAATTGGCTTTCGTTCATAAATCCATAACGCTATGGACTAGTAAAAACATAAGTGGTAAAATTATCTATCAAACCTATTTTAGCTAGCTAATTCTTTGAGGACTTTGCTAGCAAGCTAGCTAGCGTTAGTTGGCTAATATTAAGTAACATACACCACTCTTCTTACCGGCCACTGCAGCGGCAGCCAATGTGCGTTTTCTTGGTCCATGATCGGCAACAAGACTTTGTGATGGCTCCTCGACTTTCTGTAAAGTGAAAAGGGGAGCGCTGAACGGGTTCGATCGCGCCAACTGTGTTAACGCGTTGGGGTACATTGTTCCTTAAGGGTGGCTGTGGGGAACAGATAAAGACAACGTGGTTAGCTAGCTTTACCAAAAACAATGGATGAAACAAATGTATTTAGTTAGATAGTTGGCCAACTTGGCCTGAAATTACATGTCATGTAAGTTGTTTCAACATGTACTTGTTACTTTAAAGCAAGAGAGCTATCTAGCTAACGTCGTTAGTACACAAAAGCCTGCTGGCTAGCCTGAGTGTTAGCTAGTTGCTAGGCTAGCTAACGTTAGCTAGCCGGCGAACATTTTTTAGATTATCCTTGCTGGAGCAACCAATATTCTTGTATTGAGAAATGTATCCCACATCAACAAATGTGTTACTACGTAAAGTATAAATTCACAAAAAGTTATCTTTATATGTTCTTTACTTCCACGCGTTCAGTCGCAAAATGGCGCCGCCGTCCTTCACCACCGGCGAATCGTAGAGACCGATGTGTCTGGCAAGTGTCCGTCCTAACTGTGCAAGAGACTACGTCACCTGAGGTTAGAGGATACGTCAGTTCCGCACTTTTGGTGTCTTTGGGATGCGCTCTGTGGCCTCCTACCTATACCAGGCTTTTCTGCATACAATATGAAGTTTCTGACTGCCCCAGGTGGCAATTTGTGTCATTTTTTGTGTTGTTCATTCATTGATTTGTCCCTTTCCTTTGTGACAGGCACACATTCAAACAGTGTAGTGAAGAAGGGGCAACAGCAACTCAGGAGGCTGAAGAAATGTGGCTTGTCACCTAAACCCTCACAAACTTTTACAGATTCACAATTGAGAGCATCCTGTCGGGCTGTATCACTGCCTGGTACGGCAACTGCACTGCCCACAACCGCAGGGCTCTCCAGAGGGTAGTGCGGTCTGCACAACGCATCACTGGGGGCAAATTACCCGCCCTCCAGGACACCTACAGCACCCAATGTCACAGGAAGGCCAAAAAGATAATCAAGGACAACAACCACCCGAGCCACTGCCTGTTCACCCCGCTACCATCTAGAAGGCGAGGTCAGTACAGTACAGGTGCATCAAAGCTGGGACCGAGAGACTGAAAAACAGCTTCTATTCAAGGCCATCACTGTTAAAAAGAAAACATCACTAGCACAGAAAGGTTACTGCCTACAGACAGACTTGAATCATCGGCCACTTTTAATAATGCCACTTTAATAATGTTTACATATCTCATATGTATATACTGTATTCTATACTATCTATTGCACCTTAGCCTATGCTGCCGCTCTGACATTGCTCATCCATATATTTATATATTCTTATTCCATTCCTTAGATTTGTGTAAATTAGGTATTTGTTGTGGAATTATTAGATATTACTTGTTAGATATTGCTGCACTGTCGGAACTAGAAGCACAAGCATTTCGTTACACTCACAATAACATCTGCTAACCATGTGTATGTGACCAATAAAATTTGATTTGATTCAAGTTGAAGGATGCCACTCAACACTCTTCTTTCACCTTTGAGTTGGACGCTCATCTTACCATGCATGAATGTTTTCAGTTTTTGTTGAAATATTCTCAAACAAGAGCATCCTTCTGAGGTGTTTTTATGCATGTGACCAACTGGGTTCGACTGTGGGCGTCTGCACAGCGCCTACCACAAGACTGTTAACCCACTGAACTAAATCCTAGGCATTACCTCAGTGAGCCAACACAAATCTTCAAGTCTCAGGCAAGACAAGGGTTCTCATAATCGTCACTTACAGATATCAATACAGTAGCTGTCCATCGAACAGAGTACACACTCCATCTCAATAAAGAAAACCACGGGGAGACAATTGAATTACCACATTTATTTCTTGATAGTATTTTAAATAAAAACAGATTCAAAATCCTTACCCCCACAATCCCTATCATATCTGTCCATCGTTGGGAAGCTAGCTGCCTGATTAAAGTCAAAAACATTGAATCTTTAATATATTCACTGTGTAACCACAAGTCAACAGAGGTTCAGTTTTAGGATAGCATTTAAAAAAAATAAAAATAAATCACTTTCACCTAGACAAAAGACCAACATTAACAATTCACATTAGAAAATTACAGAAATAAAAAATACTTATTTTCAACACTGGACAAAAATTTCAACATCTTGACATCAAAATTCTATGAATGGTCAACATAAGTTAAGTTACTATCAATATTACCATTTGTCTCTCCTCAGTCAATTGTTTTACTGTCCCCTTTAGTGTTACCTCTTCTATGACAATGAAGTGTACATGAGGCAGAGTAAATTTCAATTTATAATCCAAGTAACAAAATGGAATACATTGTTAACTCGTATATTTGCTCAACTACCTATTGCAAAAACGTTATTCTTCCCAGATCAGTAGTGTGCAGAACCGCTTAGAAGGGCAGTGTGGGTGCACTAAAAAAGACAGCCAGTCTTGGGTCATGTTCCTTAGGCAACAAACAGGGACATTAAAAGGGACACACATTAAAACAGGGAGGATTATACCCATTTTGCTACGGTGCCCTACTGAACATGACCCGGGAGATGGGACTGGAAGATCTGGAATCTTTAGCACAACAAATCACTACTAAATGAAACATGTACGTAAACTCACACAAACTCACAAAGCTATACTGGGATTTGGGTCACTGCCCGTCAAGTCAGGTGCCATCATGAACCATTCAAAGGTCAGACCACTTACTTAGTTACTGCAGCATATACCAAAAACGAGCAATTTAACCAAAGAAAATCAGTTTTATAACCTTTATAGCTTGAAAATAAGGGTTTTTCCTCATACAGTGACGAGACCTGAAGATACACTATTGGACACTGTCACTCCTCCCAGCACTGATCAGATTAATTTAGAGCAGATTAGAATAGACCTGAGCACCATTATTCTACCTAGCTTTATTATTACTACTAGTGTATATTCAAAAACCAATACAGAAATACTTGTAAATGTTTCCGTAATTAATAGCATTTCTTTGTGCTTGAATTAGTGGGAGGGCACTAAGCAGGGTTGAGGTAAATTCCATGTAAATTCCAGTCGATTCAGGAAGTACACTGGAATTCCAATTCTCTTCCATGCTTTTTAATGAGGAACGTTTGGAATTGTTTACTTTCTGAATTGACTGGAATTGAAATGTAATGGACACCTACACTGGCACTAAGTGCTATCACTGTGCATGCACTTCACCATCAGAAAAACACCTGGCACCACAGACACTCCAAAAACTACAAACATGTCCTTCAAAAACTACAACCATGCATACGACTTGTCTGTCCTTTCTAAAAAATACACACACAAAGAATACACAACATAGACTTCACACTACAATTAAAAACAACTTAATAATAAAAACAAAGTCTCTTCAGACTGTCTTGGCAAGACAGTGTTGGTTTTCCAGGAAGCTGGAGTTGGTTGGGTTGAATACCCCTCCTGCTCTCCTGGTTGGGTTGAATACCCCTCCTCCTCTCCTCACGTGGGGTGAGGAAAAGCGAACAAGGAGGGGACAGGGTGATAGTCTACCAGCCCAGATTAAAAGTCAGTCAGTCCTCCAATGTGGTGACCAGAGGATGACGATGGAGGGGGTGTGGTGAGCTAGTGAGGTGTGGATGGCAGAGCAGTGGCCAGGTGGTCTGTTGAATAACCGGGGTTCTGACCTCAATTGGACAACCTGGTAAAATAAAGGTTAAAAAAATACAATAAAAAAAGAGAGCAGGGTGGAGAGGGTGCACTGCTTACCTGCCGCCACTCTCTGCTTCTGCACCTTGGCTGCTGCCTCCCCCGATACCCAGCGGCACAATCACATTATCGAACACGGCATCCACCATCTTATCAACCGTGCTACACAGATGACCCTTAGCGCTGTTCAGGTGACCCTTGGCATTGGTTAGCATTCCCTTGAAGGCCTGAACCTGATCTGCATCGAGGTGCTGAATGGCGAAGTAGATGGACCCAGCTACAGTGACGAGTACCATGAGCTTTAGTAGGACAGAGAGGAAGCCGGGCCTGGCCGGCACGTTGGAGCCCAAGGAGCTGCATTCAGAATAAGACTCTGTATAGATGGAGCGCTCCAGGAGAGTCTCGTTCAGCCAGTAGTTGCTGGGTTTCACCGGTCGGCCCGCCGCGCCGCGAATAGGTCGCCTGCAGCTGGCGCTGGGGAGAGAGGGATTAGAGGACGAGGTGAGTGACTAAAGTAATTTAAATCTACTGCTTTAAATATCACTGAAATGAGCTGTGAAGGTCATGGAATTTTGGATGACGGTAATTGGCCAGCCAAATGACCGCAAGTCTCCGCATTAACCATTCGAATAGCAAGAAATGTTAAATATTATTGTTACACACATTTTTTCTTCTCCTCCACTCCTGACTGCATGAGCTACCATAGATTACATTTCTGTGTGCTGCTGCAATTTGCTTGCAGATTTCTATGTGTGCTTGTTTGCTACAACACCTGGTTTGTTTCAGAAAAGAGAAACAAAGTTTCATCACGTTGTTAAGAGTCCATGTTACCTTAGAAACGGACTCAACTAGAGGTCGACCGATTATTATGATTTTTCAGCGCCGATACCGATACCGATTATTGGAGGATCAAAAAAAGCTGATACGGATTAATCGGCCGATTTTTTAAAATGTATTTGTAATAATGACAATTACAACAATGCTGAATGAACACTTATTTTAACTTAATATAATACATCAATAAAATCAATTTAGCCTCAAATAAATAATGAAACATGTTCAATTTGGTTTAAATAATGCAAAAACAAAGTGTTGGAGAAGAAAGTAAAAGTGCAATATGTGCCATGTAAGAAAGCTAACGTTTAAGTTCCTTGTTCAGAACATGAGAACATATGAAAGCTGGTGGTTCCTTTTAACATGAGTCTTCAATATTCCCAGGTAAGAAGTTTTAGGTTGTAGTTATTATAGGAACTATAGGACTATTTCTCTCTATACGATTTGTATTTCATATATCTTTGACTATTGGATGTTCTTATAGGCACTTTAGTATTGCCAGTGTAACAGTATAGCTTCCATCCCTCTCCTCGCCGCTACCTGGGCTCGAACCAGGAACACATCGACAACAGCCACCCTCGAAGCAGCGTTACCCATGCAGAGCAAGGGGAACAACTACTCCAAGTCTCAGAACGAGTGACGTTTGAAACGCTATTAGCGCGCACCCCGCTAACTAGCTAGCCATTTCACATCGGTTACACCAGCCTAATCTCGGGAGTTGATAAGCTTGAATTCATAAACAGCAGAGCTGCTGGCAAAACGCACGAAAGTGCAGTTTGAATGAATGCTTACGAGCCTGCTGGTGCCCACCATCGCTCAGTCAGATTGCTCTATCAAATCATAGACTTAATTATAACATAATAACACAAAGAAATACGACCCTTAGGTCATTAATATGGTCGAATCCGGAAACTATCATCTCGAAAACAAAACATGTATTCTTTCAGTGAAATACGGAACCGTTCCGTATTTTATCTAACGGGTGGCCTCCATCAGTCTAAATATTCCTGTTACATTGCACAACCTTCAATGTTATGTCATAATTACGTAAAATTCTGGCAAATTAGTTCGCAATGAGCCAGGCGGCCCAAACTGTTGCATATACCCTGACTCTGCGTGCAATGAACGCAAGAGAAGAAACACAATTTCACCTGATTAATATTGCCTGCTAACCTGGATTTCTTTTAGATAAATATGCAGGTTTAAAAATATATACTTCTGTGTATTGATTTTAAGAAAGGCATTGATGTTTATGGTTAGGTACACGTTGGAGCAACAACAGTCCTTTTTCGCGATTGCGCACTGCATCGATTATATGCAACGCAGGACACGCTAGATAAACTAGTAATATCATCAACCATGTGTAGTTATAACTAGTGATTATGATTGATTGATTGTTTTTTATAAGATAAGTTTAATGCTAGCTAGCAACTTACCTTGGCTTCTTACTGCATTCCCATAACAGGCGGGCTCCTCGTGAGGCAGGTGGTTAGAGCGTTGGACTAGTTAACCCTAAGGTTGCAAGATTGAATCCCTGAGCTAACAAGGTAAAAATCTGTCGTTCTGCCCCTTAACAAGGCAGTTAACCCACCGTTCCTAGGCCGTCATTGAAAATAAGAATGTGTTCTTAACTGGCTTGCCTAGTTAAATAAAGGTGTAAAAAAAAAAAAAAAAATTACTGATTTACGATTGTTATGAAAACTTGAAATCGGCCCTAATTAATCGGCCATTCCGATTAATCGGTCGACCTCTAGACTCAACCACACGAATACCTAGCCATCCCGTCTTCAGTCAGTGTTTGTTAGTTCATTTTTGTTGTTGTTGCGGTTATGACAGTTATTTTTTTTTCATGACAGTCTTCATTCATAACGGTTGATTACATGGTTATACAGTAATTGTGCCAGGCCTACTGGAAAGATAAGTACTTTTCCAAAATTCGATTTAATCTTTCTGGGAAAAACAACCATTCTTCAAGGCTACTTTGCTGATGAAGTGAAATGTCAACAGACTTACCTGATGCCTGTGGGTGAAAGGATCTCAGCGAGAATCTCTTCAACATTCTCCCTCGTCTTCTTAGGGGTCTGGTCGCCAGTTGCTAGGCTCACCTCCACCACCTGTAGCTGTGAACATTGACAATAGCAACAGATGATTGAGAGGCTGGAGTTTATGGGGGCAAGATAATGTTATTTGTACATATTTGTGCTGAACTTTCTTGCTGTTGAAGACGAAAGCGGTTTTAATGTGAGAGCTCTGATTTCCATTGTATGTTTTAAGATGTTTTAATAATTATTTATTTATTATTTATTCTATATGGAAAATAAAGTTGAACTTGAAAACTTACCTTGCTGCTCCGTCTGCTGCTGTTCCTAACAGTGACAGGAGTCTTTCCTCCGCTCCTCACAGGCTTCTCCACAACAGGAACAGGCTCTGGTTCCGTAGCAGTACCTATCTCATCTGGCACAGGCAAAGCCAACATGAGTCAGTGAGAATCAAGGCATCTAAACTGACAGTCAAACATCATAAAGTAAAAAAGATCCATTCCATTTCAATTCAGGAAGTAGACTGAAATTAACATTTTCCTCATTGCTTTTCAGTTTAGGCCTACTTCCTGAATTGAAATGGAATTGATCCCAACTCTGAATGAACTTTATTTGTATAGGTGAGCTGCCTAATTAATTGTGCATGTTCTTGTGCAGTGGTAAGATGATTGCTCTCACCTTCCTCCTTGTCACTGTACTGGCCAGAGTATGTGTTGCCGTTCTGGTTGCCATCTGCCTTGGCTGCAGCGTTAACTGTGGCAGTTTCAGGTGGGCTGGGCGTAGTCTCAGCTGCAGGTGTATCCAGTAGCTTCTGAAGCTTTTTCTCATAAAGCTTCCTGGTGGAGCCTGAGGGAAAGGCAAAGGAAACCAGTTAGGGATGAAGTGAACTGTGGTTAAAAATATATCTCCGTTTGTCTGAGTCTGTTGGCGCACACACCTCCATAGTCTCAAGTGGCTTCCTCTCCTCGTCTCCTTTTTTCATCTGCACAGGTTTGAAAGAACTGACGAGGTGAAAGCAGATTCCTCAGTAGGCTTCTGCCATTTCGCTTTCACTTCTCTTCTCCAATCAGTGCAGACAAAGGAGAGGAGAACACCTTAGACAAGTGAGAGATATAAGCAGGACTCACCAACTATGGGTCCAGCGTTGACTCCATGCTTCAACAGCTCATCTTTCAAACTTGCATCGGTGAGGTCTGTGACTTCCACTTCTTCTGAGCGAGGCTTGTCTGTCTTCCTGGTAGCTTTCTATGGATTGATTATGGGTGTCAATACATATACTGGTTAATTAGATTATCTAATAGAGACCAAATATTTGCCTATCTAACGTTATCTGCCACCTTGGGGCGGCAGGTAGCCTAGTGGTTAGAGCGTTGGACTAGAAACCGAAAGGTTGCAAGATTGAATCCCTGAGCTGACAAGGTAAAAAATCTGTCGTTCTGTCCCTGAACAAGGCAGTTAACCCACTGTTCCTAGGCCGTCATTGAAAATAAGAATTTGTTCTTAGCACATTTGTTCTTTTTAAGTGTGTAAATAACATCACATGGACAGCGACCTTCATTTTACAACACAGTTATCTAGTGATTTAATGCATTATGACTAAGATTAGAATATCAATTCACTCATAGCACTGTAATAACCATTTATATCATAAACATTTCATTACTTACTCTTCCAGATCGGCTCTTGTTGGAGACTACAGGGGCAGGCAATTCTTCATCACTGGAGAACGTGTCTACAGATGGTGGACATTTCTTGTTCTGAACGGTCAAGTTTTTCAGGTACAACTGGACGTAAACATCTTTCTTCTGTTCGGAGCTGGGAAGTGGGACATTGTTGCCCGTGAGCTCACTTTTGAGCTTATCCTTGGTGAGAACAGACGGATCTTCGAGGAATTCCGCCATGCCTGGTTGCTTTCTTCTAGCTAAAAACTGTAGCTAGCAAGTAATGCTGAAATGTAGCAGTTAGCAAACGCGGTCGCTAACAACAACAACAAGGAAACGTGCAGAGCTAGCAATGTCTGCAAATGAAAAGACTGGCGCCCAGCGATTTAATTTAGCTAGCATGAACTAGCTATCCGGTTTAGTTACTTATTTTTTATCTTCAGATAATATCACCTCCGATCGCTTGTCTCAGGCTGCGATTATTTAGCAAAAATACAGATGCAATTTAATTGTATATTTAAACTGAACAAGTAAATACCGATTTAAAACTATTTAAAGAACTGTAGGCCCTATTAATTAAAGCCCGGCCTATTTGCGTCTGTCTGTCCGCAGTCGTAAACCAGTTAATACCAAGCCAAGGCAACAAAGAGGAGAGCTATTGGACGGTAGACCGCAATGAAATATAAACTAGATGGTGATTGGTCGGTCTTGAAAATAACAGATGCACCTGCCACAAAGAAAGAGGAGCTTCAACATCAGTAGGCCTAGTCAGCAGTCAACATAGTATGTCGTCTGAATTTCTGCCCAGATTGATTTTTGGTATAGTTCAAAAGTCCTTTATAATGACATGAGAGGTAATTTACAATTTTATAACACTGATGATGATGATGAAACTCTGCATCCCCATCTGAAGATGGCAGTGTTATCCACTATATGGTTGAGTCTTTAAACCAGTGTTCTGTGAGAGCAGTCCCCTAAGCACTTCACAATTCACAGACAAAGGAAAGCTGTTATAACAGTGTTACATTAAACGTTATAAACATTGTTTGACACAGGCGTACATAGGAATATTCTTAACATTATGTACATGCTGGTCAGATCGTTCTGAAGTATAAATTATAAATTAATGTAAGATAAGAGGTCCCTCCTTATCTCACAAGGAAATAAATGTCCATGACTAATTTGACCAGCTGAGAGAGAGAAAGACAGAGAGAGAGAGAGAGAGAGAGCACAGTCATAGAAAAATATTTCTGACCACTGTCTGGCTCTGGTCTTCAGGGCATGCCAGTTGCCAAGCCTTTAAACTCTGTGGTGGTGAAGGCCATATGATGCCATGGTGACAGTGGTTTGAGGTGGCAGAGTGTTGCCCCTAGACCTGGGCTGCATCCCAAATGGCACCTTATTCCCTATAGTGCACTGGAGCCCATTGGGCCCTGGTCAAATGTGGTGCACTATACCGGGAATAGAGAGCCATTTGGGACACAACCCTGGCCTTTCTGGGATGCTGCTGCTACCGTAGAAACCAAGCAATGGATCCACAGCCCACCTCAGCCTTCAGCCTCAAACCACACAGAATACAGTGCTTGAAGTTTATAGTTCAGGTTTTCCATAGCCGACTTGCCAATGGGGTGTAAGCATAAAAAATGTTGAGCCCTTGAGAAACACCTCTTAAGTTTTCTTTGTATGTCATTTACACAGAAAATACGCGGCGGGCCAAGAATCACAGGAAGTACCTCCTTAAGCATAACAGTCGTGCCCTCTGAAAAATGATCAAAGTGGAGGCTGCAATTATCAACGTTCACGTTTTCAAAATGAGTTCATGTAAAAATGAAATACTGTATAAGGACATTGCTCTCTTAGGCTACAGTACCATACAGTGATTGTGAATAGCTAATAATATATATTTTGGGATGAATGTTTGTAACCTCTTGAGGCTAGATAAAGATTTTTCAATGGTGTTAACTTTTAGATACTTACTGAACTTACTGAACCTCTCTTAAATTTCCCCACCTGATTAAATTGTAGACGAGTCTCTGCGCACTTAGATCAATGCACAGTCAATGAGTATACAGTTCAAACTTTCAGTCATGAAGACCTTCATCTGAGCATGCAAAGTATTTGATTGTCATCTTTTAGCTTTGTCAGTGAATTTGTTTGTCTCCAGATATGGGAGATGTTTAGGCTCTCCGTGACCTATATAGTTATTGTG
This sequence comes from Salvelinus namaycush, assembly GCF_016432855.1. Taxonomy (NCBI): domain Eukaryota; kingdom Metazoa; phylum Chordata; class Actinopteri; order Salmoniformes; family Salmonidae; genus Salvelinus; species Salvelinus namaycush. Next base: position 52,015,591 of record NC_052327.1, on the reverse strand, counting down.
TGGAGTTTGGTAACATTTCACTTAAAGCCTGTACGTATAATGCATTATAAGACTTGACTTTTATGACACCCTTACAACACGTTATTATCATCCTAGTATTATCGTGACTAAGTGTGTCATAGAGGCATAACATTATTATAAACCTTATAATTACAGTTGTATAGTCTCAGATGAGCCCAGATAAGATTCATATACTCAGAAAGTCTCCATATTCAAGAATGTAATAGCATGATGGGTGGGGACTCGGATGAGGTCTTTGACTGAAATCCAACTCAAAGATCCAATGAATTTTTTGATCATTTGGAAAAATGTTGAACATAAGACTCTGTCCTTGGTCCAGTTTATCTTGGATTTTAAGCATTTCTGAATCCCAATCGAGCCAACCGCCGCTGCGTTAGGAGCATAAGAAAACTCAACCTTTTACCACCCAGTGAATGTGTCTGATCCAATTCCACTGACACAACAAAATAAATACTGGTGAAATTGATAGAAGATGTAAAATGTAAATGTAACGTCCTGACCAGAGTTCTTATGTGTTTTGCTTGTTTAGTGTTGGTCAGGACGTGAGCTGGGTGGGAATTCTATGTTGTGTGTCTAGTTTGTCTGTTTCTGTGTCCAGCCTAATATGGTTCTCAATCAGAGGCAGCTGTCAATCGTTGTCCCTGATTGAGAATCATATATTAGGAGGCTTGTTTTGTGTTGGGATTTTGTGGGTGATTGTTTCCTGTCTCTGTGTTTGTGTTCTGCACCAGATAGGACTGTCTCGGCTTTCACGTTTGTTATTTTGTTATTTGTTAATGTTCACCGTTTATCGTCTTATTAAACATGTTGAACAATAACCGCGCTGCATTTTGGTCCTCTACTTCATCCCAGGAAGAAAGCCGTTACAGAATCACCCACCAAACCCGGACCAAGCAGCGTGGAAACGGGCAGCAGCGACAGCAGCAGTGGTACCAGGAGGAATGGACATGGGAGGAGATTCTGGACAGAGAAGGACCCTGGGCAGAGCCAGAGGAGTGTCGCCGCCCCAAAGCGGAGCTGGAGGCATCAAAAGCGGAGAGGCGGCATTATGAGGCGCTAGCAAGGCAGAGCGGCTGGTTGCCCGAGAGGCTCACCCAAAAATGTCTTGGGGGGGGGGGGGGGGGGGGGGGGGGGCTAAAGGGGAGTGTGGCGAAGTCAGGTAGGAGACCTGCGCCAACTTCCCGGGCTTACCGTGGAGAGCGAGAGTATGGGCAGACACCGTGTTGTGCGGAAGAGCGCACGGAGTCTCCTGTACGTGTGCTTAGCCCGGTGCGGGTTATTCCACCTCCCTGCACTAGCCGGGCTAGAGTGAGCATTGAGCCAAGTGCCATGAATCCGGCTCAACATATCTGGCCTCCAGTACGTCTCCTCGGGCCGGTGTACATGGCACCAGCCTTACAAATGGTGGCCCCGGTTCGCCAGCATAGCCCAGTGCGGGCTATTCCACCTCGCCGCACTGGCAGGGCTACGGTGACCATTCAACCAGGTAAGGTTGGGCAGGCTCGGTGCTCACGAGCTCGTGTACTCCTTCACGGTCCGGTATATCCGGCGCCACCTTCCCGCCCCAGCCCAGTACCACCAGTGCCTACACCACGCACCAGGCTTCCAGTGCGTCTCCAGAACTCTGTTCCTCCTCCACGCACTCTCCCTATGGTGCGTGTCTCCAACCCAGTACCTCCAGTTCTGGTACCACGCACCAGGCCTACTGTGCGCCTCAGCAGGTCAGAGTCGGCCGTCTGCTCAACGTCGCCTGCACTGCTCGTCTGCTCAACGCCGTCTGAGCTGCCTGCCTGCCCAGTGCCGTCTGAGCCATCCGTCTGCCCAGTGCCGTCTGAGCCATCCGTCTGCCCAGTGCCGTCTGAGCCATCCGTCTGCCCAGTGCCGTCTGAGCCATCCGTCTGCCCAGTGCCGTCTGAGCCATCCGTCTGCCCAGTGCCGTCTGAGCCATCCGTCTGCCCAGTGCCGTCTGAGCCATCCGTCTGTCCCGAGCCATTAGAGCCGCCCGTCTGTCCCGAGCCGTTAGAGCCGTCCGTCAGTCAGGAGCCGCTAGAGCCGTCCGTCAGTCAGGAGCTGCCAGAGCCGCCAACCAGTCAGGAGCTGCCAGAACCGCCAGCCAGTCAGGAGCTGCCAGAGCCGCCAGCCAGTCAGGAGCTGCCAGAGCCGCCAGCCAGTCAGGAGCTGCCAGAGCCGCCTTCCAGTCATGAGCTGCCTTCCAGTCATGAGCTGCCCTCCAGTCATGAGCTGCCCTCCAGTCATGAGCTGCCTTCCAGTCATGAGCTGCCCTTCAGTCATGAGCTGCCCTTCAGTCATGAGCTGCCCTTCAGTCATGAGCTGCCCTTCAGTCATGAGCTGCCCTTCAGTCATGAGCTGCCCTTCAGTCCGGAGCTGCCATTCAGTCCGGAGCTGCCATTCGTCCGGAGCGACCATTCTGTCCTGAGTTGCCCCTCTGTCCTGAGCTACCTCTCTGTTTTGAGCTACCTCTCTGTCCTGAGCTACCTCTCTGTCCTGAGCTACCTCTCTGTCCTGAGCTATCTCCTCTATCTAGGGGGGGCCTTGGTGAAGGTTCCGAGACCAAGGTCGGGGGCGAGGGTCGCCACTCAAAGGACGCTAAGGAGGGGGACAAAGACAATGGTGGAGTGGTGTCCTCGTCCTGCGCCGGAGCCGCCACCGCGGACAGATGCCCACCCAGACCCTCCTCTTGAGTTTTAGGGGTGCGTTCGGAGTCCGCACCTCAGGAGGGGGGTACTGTAACGTCCTGACCAGAGTTCTTATGTGTTTTGCTTGTTTAGTGTTGGTCAGGACGTGAGCTGGGTGGGAATTCTATGTTGTGTGTCTAGTTTGTCTGTTTCTGTGTCCAGCCTAATATGGTTCTCAATCAGAGGCAGCTGTCAATCGTTGTCCCTGATTGAGAATCATATATTAGGAGGCTTGTTTTGTGTTGGGATTTTGTGGGTGATTGTTTCCTGTCTCTGTGTTTGTGTTCTGCACCAGATAGGACTGTCTCGGCTTTCACGTTTGTTATTTTGTTATTTGTTAATGTTCACCGTTTATCGTCTTATTAAACATGTTGAACAATAACCGCGCTGCATTTTGGTCCTCTCCTTCATCCCAGGAAGAAAGCCGTTACAGTAAATGGTTGAACTTGATGAAAGCACTTTGATATTTTGCATGGAGACAGCCAGGTACATTCAGTGCCGCCTCTGCCTATATGCAGACTACGCGTAGGGCCCAGTGGCCGACCACACTCTGAGTCTCAATTTATTGTTGAGAGTTACAAAAGTAGAAAACACAAGATGCAATTTCAAAATTTGGTAGTGCATCAGCAGTTCTTCACCTCATGGCAAAATGTGTAGAATTGCATGGAATTAGTTATAACACTGAAACATTTTCTCTACACCTCATGGCAAAATGTGTAGAATTGAATGAAATTAGTTATAAAACGGAAACATTTTCTCTACACCCGATGGCAAAATGTGCGGAGTTGCAGGAAATAAATGTAACACTGAAAAAAAGGATCCACTGCCAAGAGGGGTGGGGGCACGGTAATGTTATACCTGTGAGGTGGGGCCCCTCCAAACAAAAATCGCTTAGGGCCCCCAAAAGGCTAGGTTTGGACCTGGGTACATTGCACAAGGAATAGAGTTTACAAGTGGAGTACACATTCTTTACACTATGTTCGTTATGTGTGTAACCCACAGGTGATCTACTAACCTGTTTTCTGGTATCCCAAATCTCACATTTACTGGGTTTGATGTTTGATTGAATATGGCCCCTTGTGTGATCCTGATCATGCCTTGGTGGGTTCCAACAGTTCCAACAGTTCCGTGGCACTGGATACACACTCAAGGTGTGTGTGTGCATGTGTGTGTACCATCACTATACAATAACTGAATCAGAATGGTTGGTTGTTGAGACATTTTCCTTGCTCCCTACACAAACCTACAACAACAACAATCCCCTTAATCCATTGAGGATGTTATTCATAACTGCCAAGCTAATTAAGATCAGACCCTGTCGTTTCCTGTTCCAGAGGGAGGTACGGAGCTAGGATGGAGGGAGGGTGGGAGGGATGGAGGGAGGGAGGGTAGGATGCGTGCGCCGGCACTCTGACTGTGTTTCGTTTCACAGGAGCTGAAGAGGAGATTTGTGTGTCCTGGCCTAAGAACAGCCATCCAGCCATCCAGTGGTGGTTCAACTCAGTCTGCTGCTCACACAGTATATTTACGTCTGTTGACAATTCAAACTAACTGTACATAAAGGACACACACTTAGTTGTGGACATTTCTCTCTGCAGGGGAAACTGAGATTCTCTCTTGGCCCATCTGTTGATGCTCATATGGCTCTCCACTCATTGGCACCATACCAACTAAGTGCTCCATATACTTGCATTATTGTTATTATAGTTTAAAAAAATGTTTTATACCAGTTTTGTTTGGCTGTCGAATACAGATAACACAGCTCATGTCTGTGTGCACTGCACTGGGTTGCTTCAGTTCAGACAAATGTTAGGTGAACTTTCAAGTCTCAAAATTAATATTTAATTTAATTTGTTAAAATCCCTGTCAAGGCCACCGGCAGGGTATGGCATGACGTGTTAGGTAATTTAGAGGATTCAAATTCAAAAGGCACATCTGAGATATATTTTTTGCAGGTGCATGGTAACAGTTGAATAAAATTAGAAAAAAGAAGAAACCCGCACACTGCTCTTGATAGTATCACTGCTCTTGATAGTATCACTGCTCTTGGTAGTATCACTGCTCTTGGTAGTATCACTGCTCTTGATAGTATCACTGCTCTTGGTAGTATCACTGCTCTTGGTAGTATCACTGCTCTTGATAGTATCACTGCTCTTGATAGTATCACTGCTCTTGGTAGTATCACTGCTCTTGATAGTATCACTGCTCTTGATAGTATCACTGCTCTTGGTAGTATCACTGCTCTTGGTAGTATCACTGCTCTTGATAGTATCACTGCTCTTGGTAGTATCACTGCTCTTGATAGTATCACTGCTCTTGATAGTATCACTGCTCTTGGTAGTATCACTGCTCTTGATAGTATCACTGCTCTTGGTAGTATCACTGCTCTTGGTAGTATCACTGCTCTTGATAGTATCACTGCTCTTGGTAGTATCACTGCTCTTGATAGTATCACTGCTCTTGGTAGTATCACTGCTCTTGGTAGTATCACTGCTCTTGGTAGTATCACTGTTCTTGGTAGTATCACTGCTCTTGATAGTATCACTGCTCTTGGTAGTATCACTGCTCTTGGTAGTATCACTGCTCTTGATAGTATCACTGCTCTTGGTAGTATCACTGCTCTTGATAGTATCACTGCTCTTGGTAGTATCACTGCTCTTGGTAGTATCACTGCTCTTGGTAGTATCACTGTTCTTGGTAGTATCACTGCTCTTGATAGTATCACTGCTCTTGGTAGTATCACTGCTCTTGGTAGTATCACTGCTCTTGATAGTATCACTGCTCTTGATAGTATCACTGCTCTTGGTAGTATCACTGCTCTTGGTAGTATCACTGCTCTTGGTAGTATCACTGCTCTTGATAGTATCACTGCTCTTGGTAGTATCACTGCTCTTGATAGTATCACTGCTCTTGGTAGTATCACTGCTCTTGATAGTATCACTGCTCTTGGTAGTATCACTGCTCTTGATAGTATCACTGCTCTTGGTAGTATCACTGCTCTTGGTAGTATCACTGCTCTTGATAGTATCACTGCTCTTGGTAGTATCACTGCTCTTGATAGTATCACTGCTCTTGGTAGTATCACTGCTCTTGGTAGTATCACTGCTCTTGATAGTATCACTGCTCTTGATAGTATCACTGCTCTTGGTAGTATCACTGCTCTTGGTAGTATCACTGCTCTTGATAGTATCACTGCTCTTTAATAAGCTTTACGTATCGACCTCACGGCCTTCGTCAGAGCTTTTGTGAGTTTTTAAAATTAGCACCTTTTAGAGGAAAACTGAAGTGTGAACCCAATGTCTATTCCTAGTGTAATGGAATCATATCTAATAAATACTATGCAAGGGTCAACACTACCCAATACATATTCAATATCTAGGCCCATATTCACAAAAGACTCACTGAGTGCTGATATTGGATCAGTTTTACCATCAAGGATCATAATCAATAAGATTACATGAACAAAGGGGATCTGATCTTAGATCAGCACTCCTACTCTGAGACACTTTTTGAATACAGGACCTAAAGTTACCCCTGACTCCCAGCTCACATCCCAGTAGACATTAGTACAGGAGTTGGAGCTTTCAACCCTGTAAATCTTTTATCCTCCTTGCTGTAATTTAATAGATCACGGGCCCTATGTGCATAGCTAAGCATAGCCGGTGCCAGGAGAGCTACAGTGCTGTACGCCAAACACAATCACCAGCCCAGCAGCCCTGACCAAACATAAATCCATCTCGTGTCCCCCAGCACAGACCTGGCTCTCCGAGACAACCTTATGCCGTTCAGCCTCCCAGCGTCCCTCAGCAACTCAATACCTGCAGCACAATTAAGGGAACTTTTACTCTGGCCAACAAAAAACCACCCTGCTAAGTGAACGTCTCCTTATATAGGCGACAGCTGATATAATAGACATAGCTAAAGAGTCTTCGATTAAATTCTATGGGCCTGTTTCCCGGACAGAGATTACTCCTAGTCCTGGACTATAAAGTTATTTCAATGGAGATTCTGAGCATGCTAAATGTTATTGAAAATGAACAACAGATGTGTAAGCAATTTATCACTGAAATTCTCAACGGTAATTCAGACAAACAGTTAAACCCTTCACCTAAACATGGTTTAACCATGTCTCAAACCTTCACTGAACAAACATAAATTAATATGGCCGACCTACATTAAGATTGACATCACTTTATTGGTGAATTGCACACAAGGTCCAACCAAAAATGTTACTTCCGCTTTTAACCCAACCCCTTTGAAAGACACACATACAAATACAGTTTGTTTTATTTGGCAGTGTGGGGGGCTGCCACACTGGGACAACGGGGAGCTGTTGTGAGGGTGGGTTGTAGGTGTCTTGCTCAAGGACACAACAGCAGGCAATGGCATCTAGGAATTGATACCAGCAACCCTGCCAGCTCACTTCCTGACAGATTTGTTCCTGTCGGACCAGGGATTTAAACTGGCAAACCCTCCAGTTCCAGTTGCTGGCTCGCCTCTCTAACTGCCTGGCTACCTGCCGCTACATGGTTTTACCAAGCCACGAACCCAGTTGACCATACATAGCCTACAGTCCTGTGGCTGACTGACACGGTTGAACCGAGTGGCTGGCCGGTACCTCAGGATGAACAGAGAGAGGGTAACCTAGAAGGCTCTTGAATTTACAGGAAATAAATATTTCTGTGCTTAACTTGGCCCAGGAACCCTCAGTCAGGCAGGGCAAGCAGTCAGACCAGCTTCTGCTCAGTTTCTTTGCGCTGCCCACCGGTCGCCTCGCATGGTTGAATGAACATCGTTACCGAACCAACTGCCTGGCCCCGGCGGATGTGTGGAAAAGCCAAAGAGCAAAATACCTTTCTCAAAAGACTCCTGTGCTGTGATATGCCAGTGGCAGCCATGGCATCAGCCTGCCCTCTGGCTCTGTCCGTTTCCCTCTCTCTCCATCCTCTCCTCTCCATCCTTGATGACTGGACTCTGAGCTCACCAGCCTGGCCCAGCGGCCCTCTGGGAGCAGCAGACTGGGGTTCAAATACAATCCATTTCAAATCCTTTAGATGGCCTTGATTGAGCTGGGCTTGATTGAGCTGGGCTAGATTGAGTGCACCTGGCTTAACAGTCCAATAGAATAGCCCCAAAACGGCAAACCCTGGCACCATCTGGCACTACTGGCAGGCTAAGCCAAACACTCAAAGTATTTGAAATATTTGAAATAGAATTTGAACCCAAGTCTGCCCTCCATGGGAGCAGGCCACCAGCAGGCCACCAGTCTGGAGCCTCACTGTTAACCCTACCTAATTAATCAACCAGCATTCAGTAGAAACACAAGCAGCACTCACAGTCACACCGGGCCAGATCGAGGGAGATGTCAACATCTCAATGTGTTTATCATTTCACTGTAGGGGAGAGTGGGGTAAGTTGAGCCAAATGGGTAAGTTGCTCAACACCCTTGCTTCTAGGAAACCATAAACAACATTTATGATTTGTCCAAATATTTAGGAAGAAGTCATAATTTCATGGAGTCTGTGAAGGAAGAACCCAGCGGGCAAAAACAGGTTGACTCAACGTTGTTTCCACATCATTTCAACCCCCAAAAAATGTGATGACGTTCAATCAACGCTTCTACACCTGCATTGCTTGCTGTTTGGGGTTTTAGGCTGGGTTTCTGTACAGCACTTCGAGATATTAGCTGATGTACGAAGGGCTATATAAAATAAACTTGATTGATTGATTGAACGTGGATAACTGATTGGATTTGCATAAAGTAATCAATGAAAGGGCATTTTGTCTTTTTTTTACCCAACTTTTTACCTAAATCCAATGATATGGTGATATTTTTTCTTGATTTCACATTGAATTCACATTAGTTGACAACTTAAAATGTTAATCAAAACTAGACATTGAACTGACATCTGTGCCCAGTGGGAAACTACATGGAAAAAGTAGTCAGCAAGTTAGGTCCAAAAAACAGATTTTGTTACCAAGTCAAATTCATGTATTGTGTTAGAGGTTTCATGATGCTTGTAATCTTAACCAAAGTAGATACTTTTAAGATTGTTCTCTACATAAGTTAGGGTCTCTATAAGCTTCAATATTAGGTCCTAAACCTAGCATGAAAGTGCATCCTTGTAGCTGTGTGGGCTAATTTAGTCAAAATGTTTGCCTTGGGGTAAGCAGAGACAATGGCCATGGGGTAAGTTGAACCAATAGTTGAGCCAATGGCAAGTTGAGCAAATGGAAGTGTTTTCTTCCCAGGCGTAATGCAAGGCATTATCGATGGGATATGAGGTAATAACAGGGCCTGGCCTGTGTTAAGTTTTTGTTAGGTGTTAAGTCAATGCTAAAAGGTAGTGGTAATATTTCATTCAGTACATACATTTGTAGGTGGTTTAACTTACCCTGTCCAGCGTCTCAACTTACCTCATACCCGGGGTAAGTTGTGCCAAGAGACAACTTTTTTTGAACAAGCTATGTTTTCAAAACTGTAATATTTACATGGATTATGATTATTTCCAGGGATACATAACATCCTGAAATATATGTAGGCATCTTTGTTGGAAAGAATACTATATTTCCCTTGAGGGAGTGATGCTGAATTAAAAAAAACACTTAAACTTACCCCACTCTCCCCTTTTTGGCATAGCTCCAGCCTAAACTTTTCAATTAAGAAATGAATTGGAGAGTGGATGGAGAGTGGGTCTACCATAGCTGATAATAAAAGTATTGTCAGGCATGCATGGCTGGAGACCTTTGCCTACATGTAGTTGAAGAGATGATATTATATGAAAAAATTATGATCTTGATCGTAAGGAATAAAGATGTCAATAATATATATTTTTTCACATTTTAAAGCAGATCATGAATCACAAGCCAAGCATAGACTCTCAATATGTGTTTTAAAATGATCAGATTTATTTGGTCAGTCAGTTGAAACTATGGGTGCCCACTGCCCACCCACAATCAGAGTGGACAGCGTGAAGTGAGTTGTTTGCATAGAGAAGCAATAGGAAGCACTTTGAAACGGAGCATTGAATGTTATAGAGGAAATCGGACATCGCCACCTTAAAAGAATGTTCCTTTAGTCTACAGTTCTATATTAAAGAAATAATAAAGGTCTCACAGTGAAACGGAAGTCAGTGTTGAAAAGTATTTTTCCAAGGTTCCGTGTATGAAACATGAATGCTTTCAATTCATCTCTAGAGCATGAGAAAGGAAAAAAAAGTCTGGTATTGGTGGTCTGCAGTTTTGGGGAAGACACTCTGAAAATATAGTTTACCAAGCTACCAATTACTGGAAGAAGTTAACCTACACTATAGCTACCATTGATAAAAAGATAGTTTACTTAACTAAAGTTACTTTGAAAAAGTAGTTCACTGCATCCAAAGTACATTCAAATATATTTAAATCTAAAATCTGACTACAAATTGCAATAACTGGTCACTCTGGAGTCAGATCTGAGTTAACAGAATGTGTAATTTGGCCTGTTAAACATAAAAATCCATATTTGATTTTTGCCAAAAAAGTAGAGTGTAGTTCCAGTAGTTAGCTACACCGCTACATGGCAAAAAACTACTAACAAACGACTATTAACTACTAAACTACTAAACTACTAAACTACTACTAAAAACACTACCAAGATTTGAATTTAGTGCAACTACCACCAAACTACTGCAATATTTAGTTATATTACCAGTTAAACGATATGTTGTTCTCTTCTCTCCAACACTGGTGATCTGGTATTGGGAAGTTGAAATAGGCTACAGAAAGAAACACATACTTTTGACTACAGCAAAGATGAAACAAACTATAATATTACTGCTGTTTCAGCAAAACAAGAAATTGTAATTGAGTAAAGAAGTTAAATAAAGAGGAGAGTCTAACTGAATGGTTATGGGGGGGGGGCTCTAACTGAATGGTTATGGGGGGGGGGCTCTAACTGAATGGTTATGGGGGGGCTCTAACTGAATGATTATGGGGGGGCTCTAACTGAATGGTTATGGGGGGGGGGGCTCTAACTGAATGGTTATGGGGGGGGCTCTAACTGAATGGTTATGGGGGGGCTCTAACTGAATGGTTATGGGGGGGCTCTAACTGAATGGTTATGGGGGGGGCTCTAACTGAATGGTTATGGGGGGGGCTCTAACTGAATGGTTATGGGGGGGCTCTAACTGAATGGTTATGGGGGTGCTCTAACTGAATGGTTATGGGGGGGGGGCTCTAACTGAATGGTTATGGGGGGGCTTTAACTGAATGATTATGGGGGGGCTCTAACTGAATGGTTATGGGGGGGGGGGGCTCACACTCAAGGCCATCAATGGTCTTGCCAGTTTTGTCACTGCCTTGCTTATTGTTGGTATGGATAAACCCTCCAAAAATAAACAAAAACATTGTATAAATGTACTGTATGCACTTACTTAAACAAGAGCTTGCTTACTCAAAGGAATTTATCAGAACAGGTTTGGTCCAGTCATTAGCTTTCATTCAGTTCCGAGCTGTCACTGCTCATGCAATGTGCCAAAGCAGGCAAACACAAGTTCTGGTAAACCACATCCTGTGGTAAAACACACGCTCTGGTAAAACACACGCTCTGGTAAAACACACGCTCTGGTAACACATACGCTATGGTAAAACACACCCTCTGGTAAAACAGACGCTTTGGTAAAACACACCCTGTGGTAAAACACACGCTACGGTAAAACACACGCTCTGGTAAAACACACGCTCTGGTAAAACACACGCTGTGGTAAAACACACCCTCTGGTAAAACAGACGCTACGGTAAAACAGACGCTCTGGTAAAACACACCCTCTGGTAAAACAGACGCTCTGGTAAACCACATCCTGTGGTAAAACACACGCTCTGGTAAAACACACCCTGTGGTAAAACACACCCTGTGGTAAAACACACGCTCTGGTAAAACACACCCTGTGGTAAAACACACCCTCTGGTAAAACACACCCTGTGGTAAAACACACCCTCTGGTAAAACACACCCTGTGGTAAAACACACCCTCTGGTAAAACACACCCTGTGGTAAAACACACCCTCTGGTAAAACACACCCTCTGGTAAAACACACCCTGTGGTAAAACACACCCTGTGGTAAAACACACGCTCTGGTAAAACAGCATAGCATTTTTCCCGCTATAATTTTATTTATGTAATCCTGAAAACGTAAACTTTTCATTCCATCTTTGTACTGTTTGGGCGGGCCCCTCTCTAGTTTAGTGTTGACCTATTTGTACCATAGAAGAAGTGTTACGTCAGTGTAAGTGTCAGTTCCAAGGGGATTGGGTGGAGATAAGCCTACAACAGGAAGTGACAAGTGTTGTTGTCATGTTTACTTGTTTTCCAATCCAATGATCCTCTTCATCATAGATCAATATTTGGGAGTCAGTCAGTGAAGCCCTTGCATGTTTTTCATGGTTTCTCGGTAGTAGTCGGTTGCCAATCCACCAGAGGCCTATGGATGGTCTGAAGCCTCACAGCGAGCGGGGTTGATCCGTGCCAGCGGTGAGGGGACAGATGTGCCAAAGTCTACTGGGTTTGGCTCCATCCTCACCCCCCTGGCTTCCAACACCCACGTATCCAGCTGAGGTACAATAATTCGACACCTCTTCAGCAGCAGGACCCTTTAGCGTGACAACCACTGCTTTGTTTTATATCTCAGCCTGTATTTTGAACGCAATAAAAAATTACAGTCAGCAACATCCAAATTGTGTTTTTTTTATACACTTCTGGAATGGAATTGGAAGTTCAACCCCCCCCCCCCATCTCCTTTATCCCTCCCTTTTCCTATGTGGGATTTAACCTACACTTTGTGGTAACCTTGCTAAGATATCCGTTTTTTTCTACGCTCTCCTCTACTGAATAAAGGGTTTGTTTCTCTATGTCTTGCTTGTGAAGACTTCAAGGACAGCTCCCTCCATCTGGCATTAAGTAGTCCTGGTGCTCCTGGTGCCAGTGGCGAGTTAACTGACACTACTGCACTTAGACTAATGGCAGTAAGTGAACAGAACACACCAGTCATCTCCCATAACTTACGTCGGTAGGTAGGCCACCTACTCACCTTGGATTGGAACATGCTCCCAGGCCAAACTCCCTCATCCCCAATCACAGTGAGGCTCTTGCTGTGAGTCTTACCACCCACTGAACCACTGAATCAAACATGGAAAGAAAGCGAGGCATGAAAAGAGGGATTGTCTCTCGATTGGAGCGCACATACATTAGTTCACCCCAGTGTAGGGGTGAACAAGAACATGGAACTAATATCTTAAAGAAATGTCCTCCTTAGAACCTGCTGCATCCCGTCCAATCCTTATAAAGATGGATTGGGAACTTAGAAAAATAAGATTACTTTATTGTCCAATGTCCAAGAATGTCTGACGAATATCTCCTTTCTCCCGATCCCTCTGGAAGACAGACGTACACACATGTTGGGGAGGTTGGAGCAGAATAATACTTTTATTTAAAAAATGTTACTTAAGTTTCGCAGGAAAGACAACACTGGTCGCTGTCCTCAACCCTTTCTTTTAAAAGCAGGTATTTTCTGTGGTTTTGGTTGAAGACTCTCAGTGGCTCAATGAGCTGCAAACCCCTGACTTTCCTCTCCAATGATTCCATTATATTTGTTATTTTAAACACCTTACAAAACGTAAAATCAGCCACTTTAAATGCGATGTTGTTGGACAGGATGTACAGAAGAAGAAGAAATGTAATGTAAATGTGTCCAGGATGAAGAATCCCATCATTGTCTTGAAATAATTATCCATGGCTTCATTTATTGTGCGGGCTGGTCCTGTGCTTTTGTACTTAGCTTAGGAAAGGAGATGAGCTTGGAGAGGATCTAGCTCTAACCAGAGAGTGACTGTCTGCAGTACAGACACAACATCTACACGTGAATGCTGCGGGGGAAAAACTGATCTGCACCATCACCACCACCACCCTGTGCAAATCAAATCACCACTTTGTCAGAGCATCAGAGTGCAGCCCAGTGTCTCACCTCTCCTCCTCTCCTCTCACCTCTTTTAAACCCCCAGCCCGCCTCAATGGAAACATAAACAGAAAGCTTTTTTAAGAATGAGAGGGTTTTTCTTTTTCAGTTTGTTGCTAAATATAGTCTCCAGTACGGGCTGCCCAGTGGGAGGTGAGAGGCAGGCAGGTACCAGAGCCACGTTCAACAAAGATGAGCCCCAGGTCTTGCCCAGCACCCGACGGGTGGCAACTGCCGGTGGTCTTCCCTTTTTAGGTCCGTTCAAAATGGCATTTTTTTTTACCAGGGCCCATAGGGATCTGGTCAAAAGTAGTGCACTACATAGGGAATAGGGTCTATGGGCCCTGGTCAAAAGTAGTGCACTACATAGGGAATAGGGTCTATGGGCCCTGGTCAAAAGTAGTGCACTACATAGGGAATAGGGTCTATGGGCCCTGGTCAAAAGTAGTGCACTACATAGGGAATAGGGTGTAGGAGAACTATGGGCCCTGGTCAAAAGTAGTGCACTACATAGGGAATAGGGTGTAGGAGAACTATGGGCCCTGGTCAAAAGTAGTGCACTACATAGGGAATAGGGTGCCTTTCTCTTATGCACCGGCTGTTAAGTAAACACTGCAATCCTGTGGTCGCAGGATGGCGTGACAGCGAGCGAAAGGATTCACTGTGCAGTTATGGCAGTTAGTTACACGCAGCTAGGGTGTGCTGTCTCTCTCGTCCTGATTAAGACCTCCACCTCCCCTAGCTTTCCCAATCTGCCACCTCCCAAGTCTACCTTCCCTCTCTGTCCCTATGGCTTGGGGTTGAGGACCAGGCAGCGACAGATCGGGATGGAGGGTTCGATCCTGGGACCCTGCTGGGATGATAACTCCTGGTGGGGGCAGTGTTGGACCTTACCTGTCCTCCTAACCTACCTCCCAAACGGCAGGCTTTGATATCCAAAGGAAAGAAAGTTGGGTAATTCCTTGTTTCGCGTCCTTAGTTCCCATGCAGAGCCAGTGTGCCATGGGTGATCTCTAATGTAAGTCACAGAAATAGAGAGCATCTGAAATCTGAGGTTCTCTCTTGATTATACCATGACAATTGAATTCCTGAAGTTCATAAATTCACTATGAATTGAATTTGAATTTAAAACCCAATCAGATTAGGCAATGGACTTTCATGGACTGAAAAGATGGGAATTGCAGCATACAGGAGGACCTTTTTACTGGTCTTAGTCACAGTATGATATCTCAACGCAAAATCAGATTGCCTGGTCCTCTGATACCATCACATTTCATTGGTCCATAACATGCCGTAACTTGTGTATAAAATATTTGTATTTCTAACACTAAAATAGATCTAACACTTGAGCGAGACCTGAAGGTCCAGCATATTTTTTCCAGGGTACTATGTATCCCACTTTAAAGGGATACTTCAGGATTGTATCTACTTCTCCCAGAGTCAGATTAACTTGTGGATAACATTTTTATGTCTCTGTGTGCAGTTTGAAGGAAGTTGTTAACTAGCGCTAGCGCAATTGCTGACTAGCACATACCCATAGACTTCCAGCCATTGTGCTAGTTAGAATTGGCTTGCAAATATATCTCTTAGCTTCCTTCATACTGGACACAGAGACATCCAAAATGGTATCCACGGGTTCATCTGACTCTGATGAAGTACATAAAGTGCCTCATTGCCAAAATCCCGAAGTATCCTTTTAACACGTAGAAGGGTCATGTGCTGTTCCAAAGCCTTTATGTCAAAGGAACTAATAGGTCAAATGAACTTGGGGAACAGGTGCACTTAGAAAAATAATAATAATAATATTATTATTGTAATTGTTTTTATAATAATTATAAAGACAAAAATAAATAAAAATAAATCACATAAATCACATAGAAATCAAATCAAATAGCAAATAGCAGCAGGTACAATGATCAGCAGCAAACGCTGATAAAATATAGTTAGCATTAGAATTTGGTGACAAATTGCAGCAGATACAATTTCATAATACAGATATATTTTCTGAGCTTTTCGAATCAACTAGTACAATTATTGTTAATATTCATATTATTATGTTTTTTCTTACTTTCCCTCTCTTTCTATGAAACAAGGATATTTGCTGGGTCTCAGGATACCCAAACCCCTTTTAAAAGGTTTTTCCAACAGGTGTACTTGACAAAACGTTTGCACCCAGGAATGCTATAAAGACCATCGTACGAAAATGCCAAAGAAAGCACTTGTGTACACAAAGGGTAATTCCAGAAACAATTGCAAGAGAGAGGAAGCAAATAACGATCCATTGACTGAACCAAGCAGCTACAGATGTAGGATCTTAATTTGATCACTCTGTTGTTGTAGGAAATTTCCTGCATAACAGAAAATGAAAACTTGTAGTGTATTCAAGGTTTAAAAAGGTTTCTAAACTTTGTAATTTCTACTTTAACATTTTTAATACTAGAAATGAATTAATCCCGACACAAATCCATTAATTATAATCCACACAATAGTTCACGTTTCCTTTTGCATGATTATATTACTGCTGTGAGAAACTGGTCAAATTAAGATCCTACATCTGTACTAAAACTGAGACAGGCTTTCAGAAAGTGACATGCCCTTTATACAATCATTTGTTACATGGCTAGTGCTCCCTCCAATTCAAGACTTCTTCAAGATATAGATAGATATTTACTGTGCATTTGGAAAGTATTCAAAACGCTTGTCTTTTTCCACATTTTGTTACATTACAGTTTTTTTGCTATATTAATATACACACAATATACCATAATGACACAGTTAAAACAGGTTTTTAGAATAAAAAAACCTGATATATTACATTTACATAAGTATTCAGACCCTTTACTCAGTACTTTGTTGAAGCACCTTTGGCAGCGGTTACAGCCTCGAGTCTTCTTGGGTATGACGCTACAAGCTTGGCACACCTGTATTTGGGGAGTTTCTCCCATTCTTCTCTGCAGATCCTCTCAAGCTCTGTCAGGTTGGATGGGGAGCGTTGCTGCACAGCTATTTTCAGGTCTCTCATGAGATATTTGATCGGGTTCACGTCCAGGCTCTGGCTGTGCCACTCAATGACATTCAAAGACTTGTCCCGAAGCCATTCCTGCATTGTCTTGTCTGTGTCCTTCCTGTTGGAAGGTGAACCTTCGCCCAGTCTGAGGTCTTCAGCACTCTGGAGCAGATCTTCATCAAGGTTCTCTCTGTACTTTGCTTCGATCATCTTTGCCTCGATCCTGACTAGTCTCCAAGTCAATGCCTCTGAAAAACATCCCCACAGCATGATGCTGCCGCCATCATGCGTCACCGTAGGGTCGGTGCCAGGTTTCCTCCAGACGTGACGCTGGCATTCAGGCCAAAGCCAAAGGTTTCATCAGACCAGAGAATCTTGTTTCTCATGGTCTGAGAGTCCTTTAGGTGCCTTTTGGCAAACCCCAAGTGGGTTGTCATGTGCCTTGTCAAGGCCCTTCTTCCCGATTGCTCAATTTGGCCGGGCGGCCAGCTCTAGGAAGTGTCTTCGTGGTTCCAAACTTGTTCCATTTAAGAATGATGGAGGCCTCTGTGTTCTTGGGGGATCTTCAATGCTGCAGAATTGTTTTAGTACCCTTCCCCAGATCTGTGCCTCGACACAATCCTGTCTCGGAGCTCTACGGACAATTCCTTCATCTTCATGGCTTGGTTTTTGTCTCTGACATGCACTGTCAACTGTGGGACCTTATATAGACAGGTGTGTGCCTTTCCAAATTATGTCCAATCAATTGAATTTATCACAGGTGGACTCCAATCAAGGAGTAGAAACATCAATGGAAACAAGGATAATCAATGGAAACAGGATGCACATGAGCTCAATTTCGAGTCTCATAGCAAAGGGTCTGAATACTTATGTAAATAAGGTATTTCTGATTTTCATTTTTAAGAAATGTCCCAAAAATTCTACAAACCTGTTTTTGCTTTGTCATTATGGGGTATTGTGATGTCATTATGGGGTATTGTGATGTCATTATGGGGTATTGTGTGTAGATTGATGAGGAAGTTTAATACTTTTTTTTAACAAGATTGTAACGTAACAAAATGTGGAAAAAGTCAAGGGGTCTGAATACTTTCCCGAAGGAACTGTATATTTTTTAAGAGAGAAGCTTTTGAAATATTTCATTTTTTCATTATCCATGAGGCAAAGTTGTTGCTCATGGTTTCACCTATGGATAATAATACAAAATAAGTAAAGTATCCTATATCTATTGAGAGCTTTGTCTGTCCTTGCAATGCTCCCTTCTACAAACGGAGGAGGGAGATCATAGTTCAGTCTGTAAGTCAGTCAAGGCTACCTGTAAAGGACCACAGGGGTGGCGAATAGCAGGGCTGTGGCTTTCTGAGCTTCTTAGTGGTGCAGGCAGAAGGATTTACGGTAACTCTCAGACAAGCGTTCACAGCTTGGGCTCTTGGCAAGACAGCCATATTATCTCTGGCCGGACATCACACCCACTGGTCCTGAGGTCCAAGAGTACCTATACACAAAACCCCTCACCCTAGCTTAGGATGTTTGGATGATAAATCGCCCAATGTTTAGTGGCAGGCAGGACAAAAAATATTGGCCTTGCTGGGGAAATCAATTTGAATTAATTCACAGTGAAAATGCTGCATGTTGGGTGGTTTGATCTGATTTACCTCCTTTTTCTAATTGGCATAGGGTACATCCCAAATGCCACCCTATTCCCTATATAGTGCCCTACTTTTGACCAGGGCCCAGAGGGCTTCCATTAGGATAGGGTGTCATTTGAGTCGGAGTGATACTCTTCCTCCCATTAGTGTATAGTATGTGTTTTCTGTCTTCCTGCAAATTCAGAACAGGTGCAATAGCAAGACAGACGTGGTGTAAGGAATACAATTTGGTAAAGTACCAAGCATCTATGGGGGGGGGGTGACACCTAATACATTCCAGTCGAGATCAGGTGCTTTGACCAAATTGTCTTTGAGTGTTTTTCTTCCTCTGTTGGGACTTTATGTCTCTATGTAACTGAACCAGATCGCAGCCTTGCTTAGGCCAGCGGCTTCCAATACTTCTGGTTTTGATAAAAGGAGAGGTTGAGGATTTGAGATGTTCTGCCCAGAGGTGAGCGCTGAACAGTTGGTATACTATAAAACAGAATTGACCGAATTAGGTATAATTGTGTTTTATGGGAGATTAATATGTTTATAATACAATAACATCATTGTTTTCAATTTACATCACACAGACCATTTTTTTATATTTTTTTGTCTTAGTCTGTGTATAATCTTCTTTCTTTACTTTTAATAAAGGGCACTGCTGGGATAGTATACTTTTGTTTCAAAACAAAGTGTTCACTGTACAACAAACACTGCTGGTCCTAAATCTCCTAAAAGCTTTTATTGTTTTTCATTGACACTTTAAACTAAGTGTTACTCCTGTCCTGAAGATATTTCTTTCTTTCAGCAGTTAGTGTGCAGCCTTCATATAATGCCAATCTAATACCAGGTGTTTATAATGTCCCAGTGCCAATGATCAAGAACGCATTCCCGCCAAAGTCACCAACCGACCACCCCAACCGCCCCTGAGAAAATGCTTTGATGTTGAGGCCCGGGTTAAGACTGATTACCAGTGCTACTATTAGGTCTTGGTGGACGAAGTCTGTTCTCCAGAGTTCCAGAGTAGAAACACCCTCAGTCAGAATAAGTGTGCGTCCCAAACGGCACCCTATTCCCCATATCGTGCACTACTTTTTGACAAGATCTCTATGGGCCCTGGTTAAAAGTAATGCACTATAAAGGGTATAGGGTGCCATTTGGAACACACTCTCAGAGTAGCTCTTTGGTGTACAGTACAGTACATACCCAGCCTAGCTAGGTCTTCAATGGCACTCAACATCATTTTCAGAAGAGCCAGACCAAACATGCCAGGGCTAGACCACAGGGTTGGTAGTTGGTAGCAGTCACAGCCCCTCACAGCACATTCTTTCTGGAGGGTGAAACTCGAGCTGGTCCTATTTTTCAGCGGCTTGTCAGACTCAGTGTGGTGCTGGGAGAGAAACTAGGAGGAACAACTGTTGTTACCTTTCTCTATGTCTCATTTCTTTAAAAAATTATTTTTTAAATAAATATTATTTATTTGTTGTATTATTTATATATATTTTTTCTTAGTTTGAATTCACAGAAGCTTTTGTACTGAAATTGAAAATATGGGCAGAGCCTGGAACAAATTTAGCCAACAGTCTTTGATGTATCTTTTCACCCTGTAGCTTCAAAACGCACCCATCCCCTTGTATGCATTTGACATGTTTAACATTTGAGTCACTTAGCAGATGCTCTTATCTCTCCACCCACCTCTTTGTAGCAAAAGCATCTACAATGTGGCTTGAATTGATGCAGGGAGGTAAACCAGGGGGAACACCTTGGGACCAGATGTGTGGGTCTGATGATGACTGGAGAGAAATTTCATAACATGGGGTGGCAACAGATATGTTATATATATGGGTACTAAAAATAGGCATTTACAGTAAATATTCCAAAAAATCTTTAGTGTGAATTCACAAAGGCCTTTGTATTAAAGGTCAGGGGAAGGAGTTTTGCTAGAAAAAACTATGGAGAAAACTATGTAGATAAATCTATAAAATGTTGAGCTCCCGTAGTCGCTAACCCTTTTTAAACTGTGTGTGTATGTGCGTGTGTGCCTGTGTGATAACACCTCAGTACTTTAAATAGATTCAGGGGATTCAGAAGCAGAAAATGAAGCCCAGAGTCCGAGCCTTCTGCCCTGGCCTCATGAAGTGGTCACTGTGGCATTGCTCAGTCTTGGCAGATGTTGTTTGTGGGAAGAGAGAGAGCATTGGGGGTGTCTGACTGTGTGTGTGTCTGACTATGTGTGGGTTTATGTGTGTGTGTTTGTGTTTGTGTGTCTGACTGTGGCGACCCTCTCTGGCCCTGTGCTCTGGTCTACAAGAGAGGGGGGCTCCGTCTCGCCGCCCCCCGCCCGCCCACCCTGACCACGAGCAGCTCCAGGTCGAACTGCCTGCTACCTGCCTCCTCTCATTCCCCTGACCTCAGAGAACGAACCCTGGCCAGCTGGACACGGCCTGAAACCTCACACAGTCACCACATAGCCACCACCAATGGCTGCTCTGGCCTGGCCTGCCACCCGCCAACCCACTGCCCCCGACCGACCTATCACCCAAAACATTACCATAAACTTCAGCCGCACCGCCAAGCAACACACAGCACAGCTCACAGTCAGACACAGTTAGACCCACTCTCCACCCCCGTGCCCAAGTAAAGATAGCTCTGCAATGAAGTCTGAGGGACGAAGGGAGGAGGGTGAGAGGTTGGTTGAGGAGGTGGTTGTGTGTTTGTGTGTGTGTGTGTGTGTGTGGAGGCTCTCTTGGTTCTGGTGGTGGCAGTTTACACACAGCATAAAAACCTACCATGGTGTTTTATGTTCTGTGACTTGTGGTGTTGCCATGGTGATGGTTGCCTTTGGAATCAAACCGGTGCCACCAACATTACTACTGCTGTACAGTTACAGCAAGTTACTAAAACACTACTACTGTCTGTACAGTTACAGCAAGTTACTAAAACACTACTACTGTCTGTACAGTTACAGCAAGTTACTAAAACACTACTACTGTCTGTACAGTTACAGCAAGTTACTAAAACACTACTACTGTCTGTGCAGTTACAGTATGTTATTAAACCATTACTACTACTACTGTACATTATGTTATTAAACCATTACTACTACTGTCTGTACAGTTACAGAATGTTATTAAACCATTACTACTGTCTGTACAGTTACAGAATGTTATTAAACCATTACTACTACTGTCTGTACAGTTACAGCATGTTATTAAACCATTACTACTACGACTGTACAGTATGTTATTAAACCATTACTACTACTGTCTGTACAGTTACAGAATGTTATTAAACCATTACTACTACTGTACAGTATGTTATTAAACCATTACTACTACTGTCTGTACAGTTACAGCATGTTATTAAACCATTACTACTACTGTACAGTATGTTATTAAACCATTACTACTACTGTACAGTATGTTATTAAACCATTACTACTACTGTACAGTATGTTATTAAACCATTACTACTACTGCTGTACAGTATGTTATTAAACCATTACTACTACTACTGTACAGTATGTTATTAAACCATTACTACTACTACTGTACAGTATGTTATTAAACCATTACTACTACTGTC
>NC_052327.1:51841163-51988663 GCF_016432855.1 Salvelinus namaycush | reverse complement strand
TATATATAGCCTCGTTATTGTTATGTAATTTTCTTGTGTTACTTTTAGATAAAAAAAATAAAAAATTAACTTTAGTTTATTTAGTAAATATTTTCTTAACTCCATTTCATGAACTGCATTGTTGGTTAAGGGCTTGTAAGAAAGCATTTCACGGTGAGCTCTACACCTGCTGTATTCAATGAATACAACACACACGATAACATACGCACTATACACACACATACACATGGATTTAGTACTGTAGATATGTGCTAGTGGTGGAGTAGAGGCCTGATTGTACACAGTGTGTTGTGAAATCTGTGAATGTATTGTAATGTTTTTAAAATTGTATAAACTGCCTTCATTTTGCTGGACCCAAGGAAGAGTAGCTGCTGCACTGGCAGCAGCTAATGGGGAACCATAATAAATACAAATACAAATTGGATTTGATTTGTGTGTGTGTGTGTGGTCATCGGGGTAAACCTCTCTATTAGAGCAAGCACATCCACAATTATAATCTAACTTAATTGGTTGATTTCTTCACTGTCTTTCAGATGTCTCTAATTAAATGACTGAGCCCTTCAATGAGGATAATATGTCCTCTCTTGTTATGCTCGTTGTTCTCTCTCTACATCAACAGTTTAATAGTAAGAATCTCTATTTTAAACCTGCACCTCATTGCCCTCTGAGACTCTAACACAACGTCACAGATCATATGATCAAAAACATTTCTGTAATATTTATATTTTTAAAACGCAATATTTAACTAAACCTGTACTCACACACTCAAACAGTGTTGACTTTGTCCACAGAAACAAAATAACAGCGTCTAAGAGACATCGCAATAAATATTTGCACATCAAAAAAAACCTTTGGGACTTCACTTGAAATTTCCAATCGTTATAATGCACGGAGGGAGCCAAGTGTACTTCAGCAGCTCCAGGCTGATCCATTTACTGTAAATGAGCCTGTGAACAGCTTCCTGACCAATTACTGTACAGTGAACTTAGAGCTCTGTATTTAATTATCCATAGGTTCTTTTAAATGGACGCCTTTCAATGCACATACAGGCCCTGTTGAGCTGCTGAGCTGAGCGGCCTTGTCCTTGTCCTTCCAGCCTTC
The DNA here is from genome assembly GCF_016432855.1 of Salvelinus namaycush. NCBI lineage: Eukaryota > Metazoa > Chordata > Actinopteri > Salmoniformes > Salmonidae > Salvelinus > Salvelinus namaycush. Next base: position 51,987,562 of record NC_052327.1, on the reverse strand, counting down.
CAGGTTTGCGTCCCAAAAAGCACCCTACAGGGCCCTAGTCAAAAGTAGCGCACTACAAAGGGAATAGTGTAATTTGGGACGCATTCCCAGCCTGCCCTGGGACATGCAAGGTGAGCAGCGCTTGGCAGACAGAGACGGATGCTGAAGCCTGAAGGGAACGCAGGGAGAGGGAGACTCTGAACAACTTTACCACGCAGGGCCAAAGGGAAAGGCCACCCGCAAGCCTCCAAGACCGGGGAACCAGGATTCTGACTGGTAGACCTCGGTCCCAGACCGGGAGCCCAGGGTACTGACTGGCAGACCTCGGTCCCAGACCAGAAACCAGGGTTCTGACTCGTAGAGCTCTCTCCAGACCGGGGAACCAGTGTTCTGACTGGTAGACCTCGGTCCCAGACCAGAAACCAGGGTTCTGACTCGCAGAGCTCTCTACAGACCGGGGAACCAGTGTTCTGACTGGTAGACTTCGGTCCCGTCCCGTCCCGTCCCAGACCAGAAACCAGGATTCTGACTCGCAGAGCTCTCTCCAGACCGGGGAACCAGTGTTCTGACTAGTAGAGCTCTGTCCCAGACCGGGAGCCCAGGGTACTGACTGGCAGACCTCTGTCCCAGACCGGGGAACCAGAGTTCTGACAGTGTAATGGCATAACACAACAGATTAGATAAATTGGAATGACACTCTCACTCACACACACACTCACACACTCACTCACTCATTCACTCACTCACGGTTGCACAAAAAGAGCTGTGAGCAAGCCACACCCCAAAATATTCTACTGAGCTACCGCCCCTACATTTGAACTATCAGAGAGGAAAGAGAGGAAAGAGCACTTTTCTGAACTACATACTGTACAACCATCACCCTTCACCTTGAGGAACCCTCTTTTCCTACTGTCTGCTGTTATCTTTCTCTTCTTCTTCTTCTTCTTCTTCTTCTTCTACAAGAAACTGTACTGTACCTGCACTGAAGTTACATTACAGAGGTGTCCAGTCATGCCCAAAATAAAGGAATTAGCTTGAGCTTAATTGTAGCCTAGTTAAAAAGCACTTAACCAAGGAATAACCCACTGCTTGATTGAGGAACTTTGCTGGACTTGTGTGATTGATTACTTAGGCCTCCATTTTCCATGTACTAAAGTGCAGTTCACTGTTAAGTCCCCTGTTGGAATAACAACGCTCAATAAGACTGACATGAGAAGGACATTTTGAGGGCAAAGGCTAATAAACTCATTTTTATAAATCAACAAGTAAAAACAATATAATAATTGTACCCTGCTTTATGGAGGTCTTGGACATATTAAAGGCGGAATAAATATTATGCATATTGCTGTTACTCATTTGAGGTAACTATGGCAACATTTTGTTTTGATACACTGTTGACAAATGCATTTTGTGTTAACTACAGGGCAGTCCCCCAATACTCAATACAATGAAGAGTCTGTTGAGGAAAGAAAAAATGTAAATCTTGGCTCTTTAGATAGATGAGTAATATGCTATACTCAAGAGGTGTAACACAATTCCAATAATTGTATTAGGCTTCAGGGTGGTTATTAGGAAAGAGAAGTGGAAGACAAGATGAGCACAATGCTTGACAACAGTTCATGACAGAACCTGTCCATTACAAACAACAGTGTGCCTTGTCAAGACAACAACATTTGTAATGGAGAGATTCTGAGGAAAATCAACCCCCCACCCTTCCTCGCTCCAGACTTTTAATATAATTTCTTCATTAGGATCATAGAATAATTATTTACAAATGATAGATGGTGTAAAACTGTTCTTATCCTCAGGTTCTGTACAACTTATCCATATTGAGCAATAAATAGATACAGTTCAACGGAATCCATTATTCCCTGTGTATTATATTATTCCCTGCGTATTATTCCCTGTGTATTATTCCCTGTGTATTATTCCCTGTGCATTATTCCATGTGTATTATATTATTCCCTGTGTATTATTCCCTATGCATTATTCCCTGTGTATTATTCCCTGTGTATTATTCCCTGTGTATTATATTATTCCCTGTGTATTATACCCTGTGTATTATTCCCTATGCATTATTCCCTGTGTATTATTCCCTATGCATTATTCCCTGTGTATTATTCCCTGTGCATTATTCCCTGTGTATTATTCCATGTGTATTGTATTATTCCCTGTGTATTATTCCCTATGCATTATTCCCTGTGTATTACTCCATGTGTATTATATTATTCCCTGTGTATTATACACTGTGTATTATTCCCTGTGCATTATTCCCTGTGTATTATTCCCTATGCATTATTCCCTGTGTATTATACCCTGTGTATTATTCCCTGTGCATTATTCCCTGTGTATTATTCCCTATGCATTATTCCCTGTGTATTATTCCCTGTGTATTATTCCCTGTGTATTATTCCCTATGCATTATTCCCTATGCATTATTCCCTGTGTATTATTCCCTATGTATTATTCCCTGTGCATTATTCCCTGTGTATCATTCCCTGTGTATCATTCCCTGTGTATCATTCCCTGTGTATCATTCCCTGTGTATTATTCCCTATGGATTATTCCCTGTGTATTATACCCTATGCATTATTCCCTGTGTATTATTCCCTGTGCATTATTCCCTGTGTATTATTCCCTGTGTATTATTCCCTGCGTATTATTCCCCATCTTTAAAAGCACAACTCCAATCTTTGGGGATACATGTCCTGCACGTCTTCGTGTCTCCCTAGTGTCAGTGATTGATGAGTGAAATCTCTAGCTTATCATGTTTAAACTTTTTTTCCGATTCAATTAGACTTTATTAATTCCCAAGGGGAAATTAGAAAGGAATTGTCAGTGCATGACTTGAAACTTGAACTTGATTATCCAGAGATGTCCCTCACCTGGTCAATCATGCAGGCTACAATTCAGTCTCTGATCAAAAGGCAAGCACACTGCAGCTCTATTCAGAATAGTAGAGTGGTGCATGACACACCCCTACTTCAGAGCAGAAATATATGAGTCAGATGATTAAATCTAAGAAAAATACCCATTGTGGTGAACAATGACTTCATGTTCTTTTACCCTAGGCCATGAGGCCATATATCATTTTGTTACTGAAGACTTTCTTCACATTTAACAAAGACAGAGAGAAAACCACACAACCACTGTCTCCTTTTCAGTTTTTCATAAATGTTTAATAAATACCATGTTCAATCAAGTCAACAACACTGTTAGACATAGGAGGTAAATACAACTTAAAGAGAGAAAACACGTTCAAATTGAAAGGTTATCTTTTTATCAATTAACATTTTGTGAGTGCTCTGTTTGCAAGTGGTTTGAAAGTTTTTTCAGTCAAACTGTGGTCCGTTATTTGACATTTTCATGTCTGTGTGATTGTGCTGGATGGGGACAAAGTACTGTGGCTCCAGTTAGTCTTTCTATAGAAACATGGTTGGCTTGAGCATACTGTACTGTATGCTTTTAAATAACACATGTCCATTAGGGAAAATGACATGATTCAAACAGTGAAATCATCCAGCTAATTTCAGTTTGAGTACCAATCACCCCCCCCCCCCCCCCCTAGATTAGAATCTCACATATTTGTTAAGAAGTACTTTCCATTTTATCCTCTTCGTGCTATTTGCCTTAAGCTCCACTGAATCCAGTAACACTGATGTGAAATATATCCAGTAACACTGAAGGATGTGAAGGATAATCTTCCCTCATACTTTGCAGCGCCCTTTAAAGGGGCAATCTTCAGTTGAAACAACAACAAAGCGGCCACCCTGTCACTTGTTTTTGTAAACAGCTGAGGGATGGGGTTGGAGAAATTGAACCAATCTCAAAGTGAATGTAGCAATCACAGATTTCCCCTGTAATGCCTTCTAGTGCTTCTCTTCTGTTCTATAGGGCTCGTTGTTTTGCCATTAAGCTAATTGGGTCTTTCAGCATGTTTCAAATACAGTTACATTGCAAGACTGGTAATATTGTTTTTAAAAGTTAGATTGATTTCTCATAACCTGTCAACAGTTTTGTCATTCTAACAGAGGGCCAAGGGTTGGAGTTAAGTCGGTTTGTGTTGGCCTTTGGTGGAGTGGATACTGGATATAGACTATAATCCTTGTCAAGATGTCACACACAGTCAGAGAAAAATTCCACACCTCACTGCCCCAAAAACAAAAATAACGTATTAGTACTAACTTAAATTGAAAGCATATGCCCAGCATCAGTGATGTAAATGTAAGAATGTGTTAATTCACTAATGAACAGTGAATTCATTAGACATTTGATTACACATTCTGGGCAGCAGATAAATCAACACGCAGTGTTGTCCAAACACACGCCCTCGCCAGACAAACTTGTTTTCTGTCCGACTGTGGTTTTCCAACAGTCTAAATCCATGAAACAGAATTTCGTTCAAAACAAACCAGCATATTTCTCAAATCTGCGTCCCCTCGTAAAGAAGCCAGGCCGGACCGGGGGAAGGAAGGCTGGAGTGGCTAGAGCTAACTGTCTGTTTTGTACCGCCCACGCTCTCAGGCCTCTGTCTCATCCATTCAAGCCTCTACATAAGGCCAGGCTTTCATTAACTCTACGGCAATTCATGAGCAAGAGGGGATTAGGTTTTTAAAAGTTTGTTTTTAAAAGGTTGTAAATAAAGCTGTACTGATTCAGAGTTCATGGCTCCCCACAAGACTTGTGGGGGTGGATTTGGAAATATTGAGCCATGTAGACTATGTTTATAATACAATGTCCCAGGGGCAGCTGAGCTCGTGGCACAGATGTATTACAGCCAGGGGGGGGGGGGGGGGGGGGGGAGAGAGAAGTGTCGCTGGCTATTAAAGTGAATGTTACTAGGAGGAACCTGCTCTATATTTAAGTGGCTGAGTGGGTGTGATCTGTCATTCCAGTTGCTGCTGTCAAGGATGCCGTGTTATCATAACGTTATCTGACTTCTGTCTGTGTAAGAGTTATTGCTGGTTAGATGGCCCGATTCACTGATTTGTTTTTCACTGATTCATGTTTCATACAGAAGAAAAAACCTAATGGAGTAAAACATTTAAAACATTTGGTAAATTTCCAGTAACGTTTTGTAAAATAGCCTTAAAATAGCCAGTCTGCTTATGAGGAGAGTAGGGGTTTCCTAAGTCAGCACAGAGCATGTTTCATTTAGACAGAGTTCAGAGATGGAGAGTTACGGAGCTCAGAGATGGAGAGTTATTGTACACTGGTGCAGCTGCTTTGAATGTAAGATGGTAGAGTTGGGGTAGGAGAGGTGGGAAGAAGGGAAGAAGGGAGGAAAGGAGGGTGGAGAGAGAGAGAGAGAAAGAGAGAGGAATATACTGTAGGTAGAGAGGTTGGGTGTCCGGTCCTCATTTATTTTCAGACACCTTCACAAGCTATAAATATATGTTCTCAATCACCCCCTTTCCTGTAAGAGCACACCTTGGATTACACCCTCTCTCACCGTAATCAACCACAGCGAGTGCCTTGCCTACTACTTCTGTATGGATCTGAATGTGAGTGAGTGTGTGAGTGTGAGGGTGTGTGAGTGCGAATGTGAGTGTGAGGGTGTGTGAGAGTGAGAGAGAGAGAGAGAGAGAGTGTGTATGTATGTGTGTGAGTTTGTGCGTGCGTGCGTGCGTGGGTGTGTGTGTGTGTGTGTGTGTGTGTGTGTGTGTGTGTGTGTGTGTGTGTGTGTGTGTGTGTGTGGTCAGGCATGCCTGAGGTTGCTGAGACTCTGCCTTCTCTCTCAGCATTAATGACAACTTCCTTCCTCCCAGACAGTCAAACACCTGATCACTTACTGTACTGGGGTGGACATGCCCACGCATCCCTCAGAGTCTACAGTAGCTCAGACCTGGCAGGCTCACACAGTGTCTAATAAGAACATTGACCTCTAGCAGTGTTAAAGTGCCAATCTGCGATTGGTACGTGCATTTATTTACTTTCAAATTAATGACATACTGTATACCCACTTGATTCTTGAAGAATATACCCCATGAGCTTAGATTAGCTGAAGTTGTACCCCATCAGAACTCAAAATATAAGCTTGTTTTACTTCAATGTTTGTAAACAATGTAAATGTAAACCATCACTGTATAGCCTCAAAACATGGTTTCAACTATAATGGTGATATCATGGACGGTCAGTCCTTGAATCTATTGCTCTGTCTATGAATTTGGGAATGGTTACTTTTCTCCAGCCAGGGAAGAGAGTCGGTTGGCCAGGACAGGACAGGGAAGAGAGTCGGTTGGCCAGGACAGGACAGGGAAGAGAGGTGGTTGGGCAGGACAGGGAAGAGAGTCGGTTGGCCAGGACAGGACAGGGAAGAGAATCGGTTGGCCAGGACAGGACAGGGAAGAGAGTCGGTTGGGCAGGACAGGACAGGGAAGAGAGGTGGTTGGGCAGGACAGGGAAGAGAGTCGGTTGGCCAGGACAGGACAGGGAAGAGAGTCGGTTGGCCAGGACAGGACAGGGAAGAGAATCGGTTGGCCAGGACAGGACAGGGAAGAGAGTCGGTTGGCCAGGACAGGACAGGGAAGAGAGGTGGTTGGGCAGGACAGGACAGGGAAGAGAGGTGGTTGGCCAGGACAGGACAGGGAAGAGAGGTGGTTGGGCAGGACAGGACAGGGAAGAGAGTCGGTTGGACAGGACAGGACAGGGAAGAGAGTCGGTTGGCCAGGACAGGGAAGAGAGTCGGTTGGCCAGGACAGGACAGGGAAGAGAGGTGGTTGGCCAGGACACGACATGGAAGAGAGGTGGTTGGCCAGGACAGGACAGGGAAGAGAGTCGGTTGGCCAGGACAGGACAGGGAAGAGAGGTGGTTGGGCAGGACAGGACAGGGAAGAGAGGTGGTTGGCCAGGACAGGACAGGGAAGAGAGGTGGTTGGCCAGGACAGGACAGGGAAGAGAGTCGGTTGGCCAGGACACGACAGGGAAGAGAGGTGGTTGGCCAGGACAGGACAGGGAAGAGAGTCGGTTGGCCAGGACAGGACAGGGAAGAGAGGTGGTTGGCCAGGACAGGACAGGGAAGAGAGGTGGTTGGCCAGGACAGGACAGGGAAGAGAGTCGGTTGGCCAGGACAGGACAGGGAAGAGAGCCGGTTGGCCAGGACAGGACAGGGAAGAGAGGTGGTTGGCCAGGACAGGACAGGGAAGAGAGTCGGTTGGCCAGGACAGGACAGGGAAGAGAGTCGGTTGGCCAGGACAGGACAGGGAAGAGAGTCGGTTGGCCAGGACAGGACAGGGAAGAGAGGTGGTTGGCCAGGACAGGACAGGGAAGAGAGTCGGTTGGCCAGGACAGGACAGGGAAGAGAGTCGGTTGGCCAGGACAGGACAGGGAAGAGAGTCGGTTGGCCAGGACAGGACAGGGAAGAGAGTCGGTTGGCCAGGACAGGACAGGGAAGAGAGGTGGTTGGCCAGGACAGGACAGGGAAGAGAGTCGGTTGGCCAGGACAGGACAGGGAAGAGAGGTGGTTGGCCAGGACAGGACAGGGAAGAGAGTCGGTTGGCCAGGACAGGACAGGGAAGAGAGGTGGTTGGCCAGGACAGGACAGGGAAGAGAGTCGGTTGGCCAGGACAGGACAGGGAAGAGAGTCGGTTGGCCAGGACAGGACAGGGAAGAGAGTCGGTTGGCCAGGACAGGACAGGGAAGAGAGTCGGTTGGCCAGGACAGGACAGGGAAGAGAGTCGGTTGGCCAGGACAGGACAGGGAAGAGAGTCGGTTGGCCAGGACAGGACAGGGAAGAGAGTCGGTTGGCCAGGACAGGACAGGGAAGAGAGTCGGTTGGCCAGGACAGGACAGGGAAGAGAGTCGGTTGGCCAGGACAGGACAGGGAAGAGAGGTGGTTGGGCATTGGGACTGGCCAGACCAGGCATATGGACAAGTTAATGATTGTAATTTCTTCCTAACTTTTTGCTTGAGTAAAAACATAAGCAATAGCGCAAGAACATTTCCAATAACCTTTTTGAGGGATAGCAACTTTGCTTAACTTTCTTCTTAAGTCTATAGTTAAGGAAAAAAATGTCAGTTAAGAAGAAATATCTTCTTAAGAAGGTTTTGTGAATCTGGGCCCAGGTGCTCCAGAAATCCTGGTTGGAGGATTCCGGATTTTCTGCTTATTCCCTCCTGATTTCGGAAATCATCCAGCTTCTGGAAAACCATGGAAATTGGGGGACATTTACCAGATTTTTGCAACCCTAGTCACTAAAAGCAATCTAGGGGTTAAAGGTTACAGTAAGAAAGGAAGTAAGGGATATGAACAGTAATGTCGGTTTTGTTAGAAAACAAAACGTTCCTAAGGCAGGACGTTCCTAAGACAGGACGTTCCTAAGGCAGGACGTTCCTAAGGCAGGACGTTCCTAAAGCAGGACGTTCCTAAGGCAGGACGTTCCTAAGGCAGGACGTTCCTTAGGCAGGACGATCCTAAGGCAGAACGTTCCTAAGACAGGACGTTCCTAAGACAGGACGTTCCTAAGGCAGGACGATCCTAAGGCAGGACGTTCCTAAGGCAGGACGTTCCTAAGGCAGGACGTTCCTAAGACAGGACGTTCCTAAGGCAGGACGTTCCTAAGGCAGGACGTTCCTAAGGCAGGACGTTCCTTAGGCAGGACGTTCCTAAGGCAGGACGTTCCTAAGGCAGGACGTTCCTAAGGCAGGACGTTCCTAAGGCAGGACGTTCCTAAGGCAGAACGTTCCTAAGACAGGACGTTCCTAAGGCAGGACGTTCCTAAGGCAGGACGTTCCTAAGGCAGAACGTTCCTAAGGCAGGACTCAGGCAGTCAGCCAAGGAGTTTGTCCTTAGACCACTGGTTCAAATCCGGCTCAGAGGACCATGAAAAATAGCTATTTTCCACACAGAAGGTCATAAAAATATATAAAACATTTATTTAACCTTTATTTAACTAGGCAAGTCAGTTAACAACAAATTCTTATTTACAGTGACGGCCTACCAAAAGGCGAAAGGCCTCCTGTGGGGATGGGGGCTGGGATTAAAAATAAAATAAACATATAGGACAAAACACATCACGACAAGATTTAACCCACAGTGTAGTTTTACAGACCAGACGAAGTGGTCAGATGACGCGGATGCTACACTACAGGAATGTTTTGCTAGCACAGACTGGAATATGTTCTGGGATTCATCCAATGGCATTGAGGAGTACACCACCTCAGTCATCGGCTTCATCAATAAGTGTATCTGTAACGGATGTGAAATGGCTAGCTAGTTAGCGGGTACGCGCTAATAGCGTTTCAATCAGTTACGTCACTTGCTCTGAAACCTAGAAGTAGTGTTGCCCCTTGCTCTGCAAGGGCCGCGGCCTTTGTGGAGCGATGGGTAACGATGCTTCGTGGGCGACCGTTGTTGATGTGTGCAGAGGGTCCCTGGTTCGCGCCCGAGGTCGGGGCGAGGGGACGTACTAAAGTTATACTGTTACATTGATGCTGTTGACCCGGATCACTGGTTGCTGCGGAAAAGGAGGAGGTTGAAAGGGGGGTGAGTGTAACGGATGTGAAATGGCTAGCTAGTTAGCGGGTACGCGCTAGTAGCGTTTCAATCAGTTACGTCACTTGCTCTGAAACCTAGAAGTAGTGTTGCCCCTTGCTCTGCAAGGGCCGCGGCTTTTGTGGAGCGATGGGTAACGATGCTTCGTGGGTGACTGTTGTTGATGTGTGCAGAGGGTCCCTTGTTCGCGCCCGTGTTGGGGCGAGGGGACGCCATAAAGTTATACTGTTACATTGATGCTGTTGACCCGGATCCAATTCGCATAACGCCCCAACAGATCCAAAGATGATGCAATCTCAATCGCACTCCACACTGCCCTTTCCCACCTGGACAAAAGGAACACATACAGTATGTGAGAATGCTGTTCATTGACTATAGCTCAACGTTCAGCACCATAGTGCCCACAAAGCTCATCACTAAGCTAAGGACCCTGGGACTAAACACCTCCCTCTGCAACTGGATCCTGGACTTCCTGACGGGCCGCCCCAGGTGTTAAGAGTAGGCAACAACATGTCTGCCACGCTGATCGTTAACACTGGGGCCTCTCAGGGGAGTGTACTTAGTCCCCTCCTGTATTCCCTGTTCACCCACGACTGCATGGCCAAACACGACTCCAACACCATCATTAAGTTTGCTGACGACACAACAGTGGTAGGCCTGATCACTGACAACGATGAGACAGCCTATAGGGAGGTGGTCCGAGACCTGGCAGTGTGGTGCAACAACAACCTCTCCCTCAATGTGAGCAAGACAAAGGAGCTGATCGTGGACTACAGGAAAAGGAGGGCCGAACAGGCCCCCATTTAATATCGACTGGGCTGAAGTGGAGCGGGTCGAGAGTTTCAAGGTCCTTGGTGTCCACATCACCAACAAACTATCATGGTCCAAACATACCAAGACAGTCATGAAGAAGGCACGACAAAACCTTTTCCAACTCAGGAGACTGAAAAGATTTGGCATGGGTCCCCAGATCCTCAAAAGGTTCTTCAGCTGCACCATCGAGAGCATCCTGACCGGTTGCATCACCGGCTGGTATGGCAACTGCTCGGCATCTGACCGTAAGGCGATACAGAGTGTAGTGCGAAGGGCCCAGTACATCACTGGGGCCAAGCTTCTTGCCATCCAGGACCTATATAATAGGTGGTGTCAGAGGAAAGCCCATAAAATTGTCATAGACTCCAGTCACCCAAGTTAGACCTTTTTCTCTGCTACCGCACGGCGGTACCAGAGCGCCAAGTCTAGGACCAAAAGGCTCCCAACAGCTTCTACCCCCAAGCCATAAGACTGCTGAACAATAAATCAAATTGCCACTGGACAATTTACATTGACCCCCCCTCCCTTTTGTACACTGCTGCTCCTCTCTGTTTATTATCTATGCATAGTCACTTTAACCCTACCTACATGTACACTGCTGCTCCTCTCTGTTTATTATCTATGCATAGTCACTTTAACCCTACCTACATGTACACTGCTGCTACTCGCTGTTTATTATCTATGCATAGTCACTTCACCACCACCTAAATGTACAAATTACCTCAACTAACCTGTACCCCCGCATACTGACTCGATACCGGTGCCCCCTGTATATAGCCTTGTTATTGTTATTCTTATTGTGTTACTTTTTACTTTTTATTTTAGTCTACTTGGTAAATATTTTCTTAACTCTTCTTGAACTGCACTCTTGGTTAAGGGCTTGTAAGTAAGCATTTCACGGTAAAGTCTATACTTGTTGGATTCGGCGCGTGTGACAAATAAAGTTTGATTTGTTCTAGAATAGATATCATCTGAGCACATATTAAAGATCCGTGGACAAAGTCCGTTCATTAACAGTGACTGACTGGTTCAATGTAATAAGATTTTGTCATCTATCAGCGGATAGATGTCTCCATCTCTTCATTCAAAGACTCAATCAAGGACACTCTTACTGACAGTTGTGGCTGCTTTGCGTGATGTATTGTTGTCTCTACCTTCTTGCCCTTTGTGCTGTTGTCTGTGCCCAATAATGTTTAGTGCTACTGCCATGTTGTGTTGCTACCATGTTGTTGTCATGTTGTGTTGCTACCATGCGGTGTTGTCATGTGATGCTGCCATGTTGTGTTGCTACCATGTTGTTGTCATGTTGTGTTGCTACCATGCGGTGTTGTCATGTGATGCTGCCATGCTATGTTGTTGTCTAGGTCTCTCTTTATGTAGTGTTGTGGTGTCTCTCCTGTCGTGATGTGTGTTTTTGTTGATGGTAGTCCGTCATTGTAAATACGAATTTGTTCTTAACTGACTTGCCTAGTTGAATAAAGGTTACAAAAAAATAACAAATATAAATTAAAAAAATATACAAAAAAGCATTACACATTAAATACACATACTGTCACAGCACATGGGCCATGCAATAACCTAATCCAAAGGGTTTACGTTGGCAGGGACGGTAAAGGCTGGCATTCAGCCTAACACACAATGTGGGAAACCTTCACTGCAGAATATTTTTGTTTGTTACAGTGGCACATGAAGCCCATATTAAATAGTATGATTACTCAAGACAATGATTACTGGATGAGATAAAAAAAAACAAGCTTCAATTTTAATTAAAGGGTGCTGGTTTTGCAGTGCAGGAGCTAGCATATTATGTGAATTCAATTTTCTGAATTTGTGAATTGCAGGTTTACTTTTTTGACTCTGGCCCTAAAGTTTCATACAGCTATTCTATCAGGTTCTCCCACCCTGTTTGATTAGGGCCTAACACACAGGAGGTCCTGCAACCACACTGTTTTCTTTCCCTGGGCCCATAACTCTTAAAAACACACAAACACTTGGGTTGTAAATGACCTGTTCATCAGGCAGTGACAGGAGAGGTGATTCTGGACTCTAGGTGGGCCAGGTGTGCAGATCAGGACAGGCCAGTGGCTTGCCAAAGCCTTGTTGGCATGGCGACACAGGACCATGGAAAGTTCTGGAATCTGTCACTGCTGGCAGGGTGCTCTCATAGTGGGACTGGTGTTGGCTTTGCCTCCAGCTGTTTCTTTACAGACAAGCTGAACGCCAAGCAACAGCCAGGGGCCAAGATCAGCCTAGAGATGGCTGCTGAGCCCAGCCCACCGGCCACACACAGACCATTTATACACATACACAAACTCTCTCTCTCTCTCGCTCTCTCTCTCACACACACACACACACACACTCTCTCTAACACACACACTCTCTCCTTCTCTCTCACACACACACATACATGCACACACACACACACACACACACACATACATACTTCGTATGAAATAGTAGGTCACAACCAATCGGTCACAATAGGTGACCTCAATCTCTTTGTGTGAAACACATTTCACCAGCTCCCTGGTGCAGTTGACTGCTTTAAGCTCTACATTTTGCAGACTGGTAAAATGGGAATCAAAACATAATTCTGCAAACTTCATAAGAATATAATCTTACTTATAATTTATTTTTCCACTTTTGACAACTGTAATCAATGGTGCTTGAAAACCGTTGAATGAAGCAGCCTTGAAGGTGGTGTGGGTGAATAACCTCACTTAAGAAAATGGATAAAACCACACTAAAATCAACTAGACCCCTTCATTTTCCTTGCGTGGTTGATGGTATTTCATTGAAGAAAGAAAAACCGAAGATAATTCTTATTTTCTTTTTGAGGCTTTTGTTCATTACCGTTCAGGTAAATGGGGGAAAGACGCTGCGGAAATTAAAATGTATTGAAATCTATTTCAGTGGTAAAGTTGGCTGTGTTTCTTGGCGCGCGTTCGCTATTTTTTTCTCGAACATTTCAACAGTGTGTATTGGTCAAGGAGGGGTGAACTCCTTTTGTGGCTTGACTCGGAGGTAAGAGTGTTTAGGTTTGCGGCCTGTGGAGCCTGCGGATAGAATAATTGGTGGAATTGGTGATGGATGGCCCAGAACAACGTAGGGGGAAGTACATTACATTATTCCAGTGTAATACTGTACAACACTCTACAGTATAATTCATGAAAGCCTGGCTGGAATGGTGTACTAGAAGAATGAATGGATGGTGGATTGGATTTGATTTATTAGGATCCCCATTAGCCGATGCCAATGGCGACAGTTAGTCTTACCTGGGTCCGACACATAATTAAAAACACATTACAGACAAAAGACTACAATTTACATACAGTACATTATAAAAACATTAACATGTAGTGTGTGCATCTATCCGTTACACATACAGCGCATTCGGAAATTATTCAGACCCCTGGACTTTTTCCACATCTTGTTACGTTACATCCTTATTCTAAAATGGATTAAATAAACGATTTTCCTCATCAATCTACACACGATACCCCATAATGGCAAAGTGAAAACAGGTCTTTAGAAATTGTTGCAAATTTATAAAAAATAAAAAACATAAATACCTCATTAACATAAGTATTCAAACCCTTTGCTACGAGACTCGAAATTGAGCTCAGGTGCATCTTGTTCCCATTGATCATCCTTGAAATGTTTCTACAACTTGATTGGAGTCCACCTGGGGTAAATTCAATAATTGGACATGGTTTGGAAAGGCACACACCTGTCTATATAATGTCCCACAGTTGACAGTGCATGTCAGAGAAAAAACTAAGCCATGAGGTTGAAGGAATTGTCCGTAGAGCTCCGAGACAGGATTTTGTCGAGGCACAGATCTGGGGAAGGGTACCAAAACAATTCTGCAGCATTGAAGGTCCCCAAGAACACAGTGGCCATCATTCTTAAATGGAAGAGGTTTGAAACACCCAAGACTCTTCCTAAAGCAGGCCGCCCGGCCAAACTGAGCAATCGGGTGAGAAGGGCCTTGGTCAGGGAGATGACCAAGAACCCGATGGCCACTCTGACAGAGCTCTAGAGTTCCTATGTGGAGATGGGGGAACCTTCCAGAAGGACAACCATCTCTGCAGCACTCCACCAATCAGGCCTTTATGGCAGAGTGGCCAGACGGAAGCAACTCCTCAGTAAAAGGCACATGACAGCCCGCTTAGAGTTTGCCAAAAGGCACCTAAAGGACTCATCTCTGGTCTGATGAAACCATGGTTGAACTCTTTGGCCTGAATGTCAAGCGTCACGTCTGGAGGAAACTTGGCACCATCCCTACGGTGAAACATGATGGTGGCAGCATCCTGCTATGGGGAGGTTTCAGGGGCAGGGACTGGGACTGGGATACTAGTCAGGATCAAGGGAAAGATGAACGGAGCAAAGTACAGAGAGATCCTTGATGAAAACCTTGTCCAGAGCGCTCAAGACCTCAGTCTAGGGCAAAGCTTCACCTTCCAACAGGACAATAAACCTCATCACACAGCCAAGACAACGCATGAGTGGCTTCGGGACAAGTCTCTGAATGTCCTTGAGTGGCCCAGCCAGAGCCCGGACGTGAAACCGATCGAACATCTCTGGAGAGACCTGAAAATAGCTGTGCAGCGACGCTCCCCATCCAACCTGACAGAGCTTGAGAGGATCTGCAGAAAATAATGGGAGAAACTCCCCAAAAACAGGTGCGCCAAAAATGTAGCGTCATACCCAAGAAGACTCAAAACTGTAATTGCTGCCAAAGATGCTTCAACAAAGTACTGAGTAAAGGGTACAAATACTTATGTAAATTCCATATTTATTTATTTATTTGTTTATTTATTTTTATAAATTTGCAAACATTTCTAAAAACCTGTTTTTGCTTTGTCATTTTGGGGTATTGTGTGTAGATTGATGAGGGGGAAAAAGGCTTAAACATAACAAAATGTGAAAAAGTCAAGGGGTCTGAATACTTTCCGAATGCACTGTACATGTCAGTACATACACACAACAAGTAGGTCACATGTCATTACATACACACATTAAGTAGGCCACATGTCATTACATACACACATTAAGTAGGTCACATGTCATTACATACACACATTAAGTAGGCCACTTGTCATTACATACACACATTAAGTAGGTCACATGTCATTACATACACACATTAAGTAGGCCACATGTCAGTACATACACACAGCAAGTAGGCCACATGTCAGTACATACACACAGCAAGTAGGCCACATGTCAGTACATACACACAGCAAGTAGGCCACATGTCAGTACATACACACAGCAAGTAGGTCACATAGGGGAGAGGCGTTATGCAGTGAGGTGTTGCTATATTTTTTATTTTTTTAAACCAGATTTGCTGTTCAATGTAAATAGTCCGGGTGGCCATTTGATTTATTGTTCAGCAGTCTCATGGCTTGGGGGTGAAAGCTGTAAAAAGCCTGTTGGACATAGACTTGGCGCTCCGGTACCGCTTGCTCTGCGGTAGCAGAGAGAACAGTCTATGACTTGGGTGACTGGAGTCTCTGACAATATTTTGGGCCTTCCTCTGACACTGCCTAGTATATAGGTCCTGGATGGCAGGAAGCTTGGCCCCAGTGATGTACTGGGCCGCATGCACTACCCTCTGTAGCGCCTTACGGTCGGTCGTATGCTGAGCAGTTGCCATACCAGGCAGTGATAAAACCGGTCAGGATGCTCTCGATGGTGCAACTGTATAACTTTTGAGAATCTGGGGACCCATGCCAAACATGTTTTGTCTCCTGAGGGGGAAAAGGTATTGTCGTGCCCTCTTCAGGACTTTCTTGGTGGGTTTGGACCATGATAGTTAGTTGGTGATGTGGACACCAAGGAACTTGAAACTCTCAACCCGCTCCACTACAGCCCCGTTGATGTGAATGGGGGTGTGTTCAGCCCTCCTTTTCCTGTAGTCCACGTCTTGCTCACGTTGAGGGAGAGATTGTTGTCCTGACACCCCACCCAGGTCTCTGACCTCTTTCCTATAGGCTGTCTCATCCTTGTTGATGTTGCCTACCCTTACCACCTGGGGCGGTATGCAAATTGGAGTGGGTCTAGGATTTCCGGGATGATGGTGTTGATGTGAACCATGACCAGCCTTTCAAAGCACTTCATGGCTACCGACGTGAGTGCTACAGGGCGGTAGTCATTTAGGCAGGTTATGTTCGTTTCCTTGGGCAGATGGACTATGGTGGTCTGCTTGAAACATGTAGGTATTACAGACTCGGTCAGGGCGAGGTTGAAAATGTCAGTGAAGACACTTGAAAGTTGGTCTGTGCATGCTCTGAGTACACGTCCTGGTAATCTGTCTGGCTTCGCGGCCTTGTGAAAGTTGACCTGTTTAAAGGTCTTGCTCACATCGGCTACAGAGAGCATGATCACACAGTCGTCCGGAACAGCTGGTGCTCTCATGGATGCGTCAGTGTTGCTTGCCTCGAAGCGAGCATAAATGGCATTTAGCCTGTCTGGTAGGCTCGCTTCACTGGGCAGCTCGCGGCTGGGTTTCCCTTTGTAGTCCGTAATAGTTTTTAAGCCCTGCCACATCCAACGAGCGCCAGAGCTGGTGTAGTAGGATTCAATCTTAATCCTGTATTGAAGCTTTGCCTGTTTGATGGTTCAACTGAGGGCATAGCGGGATTTCTTATAAGTGTCCGGATTAGTGTCCCGCCCCTCTTTCAAAGCAGCAGCTCTTAAGCTCAGTGCGGATGTTGCCTGTAATCCATGGCTTCTGGTTGGGATATGTAAGTATGGTCACTGTGGGGACGACGTTGTTGATGCGCCTATTGATGAAGCCATTGATTGAGGTGGTATACTCCTCAATGCCATTGGATGAATCCCGGAACATATTCCAGTCTGTGCTTGCAAAACATTCCTGTAGCGTAGGATCCGCGTCATCTGACCACTTCCATTTTGAGCGAGTCACTTACTTACTTACTTTATTGTCCCCATGGGGAAATTTTGTTGCAGTGTAATGTACACATTTAAAGTGGCGTTAAATACAAAACAAGATTGACAATACAACTTTCAATAACAGTCACGCACCAATAAAAAAAAAATATATATAATAATAATAGTAAGAAATAAGAAATAAGAAATAAAATATTTAAAACATTTAAAAAATATATATATATATATTTTTTTTTTAAATTTAAAAAAAAAAGAAAGAAGAAAAGACTAGCCTGCTGGCCTTACGGGGTCAATGGGAACATTTTCCCGAGCTATTTAAGAGGGATATCACACCTGGCACAAATGATTGTCTCGTTCTATTTTTCCTGCTGAGGGGTGCCCTATACCTGCGCCCAGAGGGGAGTAATTCAAAGTCCAGGTACAAGGGGTGACTTGGGTCTAAAATGATTTTGTGAGCCTTACGGAGGGCCCTGACCTTAAAGATCTCATCCAGGCCTGTCTGTTTGACTCCAAGTACCTTACTTGCTGTGGTAATAATCCTTCTCAGCATGTTTCTCTGACTGACAGTGGCATTGCCAAACCAACAAACAATACAAAAAGTTAAAATACTCTCAATAAAGGATTTGTAAAACAGAGTCAATATAGTACAGTCTATATTAAAAGAACCCAACTTTTTTTTAGAAAGTACAGTCTCTGTTGGCTCTTTTTGTAGATCTGGTCTGTACATTTACTCCACTGAAGCTTACTGTCCAAAAAGACACCCAGATATTTATATTCCTCTACAATTTCTATATTCTGGCCTCTGATAGATGTTGCAGAGGTAGGTGTTGTACGCTTCCTGAAGTCTATGCACATCTCTTTGGTCTTGTTAGTGTTGAGGACCAAGTGTGATTCCTCACACCACTCTACAAAGTCATCTAGGACCGGGCCATGATGTTCACTGGTACTTCCTGCTTTAGTTTTTGCTTTTAATCTGTAGGATAGCATTGTTATCAGATTTTCCAAATGCATGGCGAGGGAGAGCTTTGTACACGTCTGAGTATGTGGAGTTAAGGTGGTCTAGAGATTTTTTCTCTCTTGTTGCACATGTGACATGTTGATAGAAATGATGTAAAACGGTTTGAAGTTTACTTGCATTAAAGTCCCTGGCCACTAGGAGCGCCACTTCTGGATGAGCATTTTCTTGTTTCTTTATGGCCTTATAAAGCTGGCTGAGTGCGGTCTTAGTGCCAGTGTCGGTTTGAGGTGGTAAATAGACGGCTACGAAAAATATAGATGAAAACTCTCTTGGTAGATAGTGTGGCCTACAGCTTATCATGAGGTACTCTACCTCAGACGAGCAATACCTCGAGACTACCTTAATATTAGACATTGAGTACCAGCTGTTACTGACAAATAGACACACAAACCCACCCCTCCTCTTACCAGACATAGATGTTCTGTCCTGCCGATGCATGGAAAACCCAGCCAACTGTATATTATCTGTGTCGTCGTTCAGACACGACGCAGTGAAACATAAGATATTACAGTTTTTAATGTCCCATTGGTAGGATAGTCTTGAACGGAGCTCATCCAGTTTATTCTCCAGTGATTGCATGTTGGCCAATAGAACGGATGGTAGAGGTTTGTTACCCACTCGCCAACAAATTCTCACAAGGCACCCTGATCTCCGCCCACTGTATTTCCTTATTTTCTTAATGCGAATGACAGGGACTTGGGCCTTCTCTGGGAGCAACATTATATAATTTGTGTCAGACTCATTAAATAAAAAAGATTTTTTTTATTTTTTATTTCACCTTTATTTAACCAGGTAGGCTAGTTGAGAACAAGTTCTCATTTGCAACTGCGACCTGGCCAAGATAAAGCATAGCAGTGTGAACAGACAACAACACAGAGTTACACATGGAGTAAACAATAAACAAGTCAATAACATGGTAGAAAAAAAGAGAAGTGAGTTCGAAGTGAGTAATCGCTGTTCTGATATCCAGAAGCTCTTTTCGGTCATAAGAAACGGTAGCATCAACATTATGTACAAAATAAGTTCCAAATAATGCAAAAAAACACTCAATAGCCCATTAGGAGCCCGTAAAACGGCAGCCATCCCCCGTCCAACGCCGTTCTTTCAATTTAGTCTTCTCAACTTGTTCAACATTCACACCATTAATGTCCAGATTCAGCTGAGGTCTAGAACTTGGGTTATGATTTGTACCAAATAGAATGCTCTTAGTTTTAGAGATGTTCAGGACCAGTTTATTACTTGCCACCCATTCCAATACAGACTGCAACTCTTTGTTAACTTCATTAGCTGTGGTTGCTGATGCGTATATGGTTGAATAATCAGCATACATGGACACACATGCTTTGTTAAATGCTAGTGACAGGTCATTGGTAAAAATAGAAAATAGTAGAGAGCCTAGAGAGCTGCCCTGCGGTACACCACACTTTACATGTTTGACAATAGAGAAGCTTCCATTAAAGTAAACCCTTTGAGTTCTATGAGATAGATAGCTCTGAATCCACAATATGGCAGAGGTTGAAAAGCCAAAACACATATGTTTTTTTCAACAACGGTCAATAATGTCAATATTATGGTCAATAATATCAAAGGCTGCACTGAAATCTAACAGTACAGCTCCCACAATCTTCTTCTTATCAATTTCTTTCAGCCAATCATGTCATTTGTGTCAGTGCAGTACACGCTGAGTGCCCTTCTCTGTAAGCATGCTGAAAGTCTGTTGTTAATTTGTTTACCGAGAAATGGTATGATAGGTCTGCTGTTAGAACCAGGCCTGAGGACAAAGACTTTCTTCTATGCTCAAATTAAATATATGACAGATAGGAGGGGCTATAGAGTCAGCTACCATCCCTAGTTGGAAGAATGGATGGATGGTGGATTGGAAGAATGGATGGATGGTGGATTGGCGATTTTTAGGGTTACTTGCATCTATACAGTGAGTGAACAAATTGCTATAAAATAAAAAAAACAATGCCCATGGATTTCAGTTCAGCTGAGAGAGAGAGAGATTGGATTGAGAGAGAAGAAAAGGAAAGAGAATAACCAGAAGAAACACCAGTCCTTTTACTGTTCCCCATAAAGCAGCAGGGAGGGTTTATCTCAGGGAGGGTTTCAGCTCCTGTGCTGTGCATCCTTCAGTGGCAACAGTCTGATAGCCTGCTGAGATGAGCTACGGTCTGACTAACCGACTGACTGACTGTACGGCTTCCTTCCTCTCTCTGCCATGTCCCAGTTCATTGCACAGTACAGTGTGAACCTCCACTGACTGGGTGGAGGCTACATTAAGCATGAGTCAAAACAGGCTACTTTTTAAAATGAGCTTGTCTGATGACAAGCTTGGACTCATTGAATGGCTGGCATACTTTTCCAATCCAAGCCATGTTGGTGATTTTTTTCCAACAAAGTGATTGACTTTGCAAAAATGTATGGGTGGATGAGTGTTTTTTGACCGTACAGGTGCACATTTAAATATTCTAATCGTATAACATTGATAATACTTAATACCAGCTAAATAGAGTTAATAACAAGATGTTTTAGACTACTTGTAGGAATCAGAGGAGAAAGGAGAAGGAGTATTCTAGGCAGGAATACTATTATCTTAACTATAGCCTACTCATTCATAACCAAACGTTTTACAGGCAAAATGTCCCATGTCAGATATTTCCAGCATAGAAAATAATGATATAATGTACCTGCCTGGGTTTCCTGGGTTCTGGACTGGTTCTGACTGTGAACAACATGCTTTTGTCCCACTAAAACCTCCTCGGATCACTGTCTCCAATAGCCTGACATTTATGACAATTTAAAATAAATTCATCTACAAGTTAGACATGAGGGATTGGCCTTCGAGGATTGACTTACATACAACTGATCATTTATACATCAAATGGCTAAGACAGAAATGGAGAAACCGCAAAACTCATTCTCAGCTACCGCAGATCAGTAGAATGAGTTACAGAGGAGTGCATGGATGTGTCTCAAATGGCAACCTATTCCATACATAGTGCACTACTTTACAGAGGGCCCTGGTCAAAAGTAGTGCACTATATAGGGAATAGGGTGCCATTTGGTATGCAGCCCATGTTATGGTAACCCTGAACAGGCATTAGGTAATGTTCAGGATGTACGGTTTTCAGAGTTTCAGAGTGAGACTTGAAGAGTGACCTGTTTTTTAAATCCTGGTCTGCCAAGCAAACCCATTGTGTATTGTAACTTGTTGGAGTCTTAGGTAAAACACACACTGAAATCAATGACATTCTGTGGAAGTTATATCCATCGTACTAAAAGCAATTCATTAAGATTGTGTGTAATGTGTATGTGTGTGTGTGTGTGTGTGTGTGTGTGTGTGTGTGTGTGTGTGGGTGTGTGTGTGTGTGTGTGTGTGTGTGTGTGTGTGTGTGTGTGTGTGTGTGTGTGTGTGTGTGGGTGTGTGTGTGTGTGTGTGTGTGTGTGTGTGTGTGTGTGTGTGTGTGTGTGTGTGTGTGTGTGTGTGTGTGTGTGTGATCGAGAAAGACTGCAGTATTTTCAAAGTGCTACAGTATCTTGGAATGGTCTTCCTTAAAATTCTGATAAACTCTTGTCATTAAACAGCAAACGTAAGGACAGAATAGTTTTTCCTATTACAGTGAGTAAAATGAATTGTTTAATAGATCGTTTTTTAAGGTGGTTTTCTTAGAAAAGGAAGAGAAAGAACAGAAATATACCCAGGTTTTCTCATTCTACAACTCTCCATCTAGTTTAAACAAAGACAAACATTTCAAAAAGTGGTCTATCAAATAGATAATGAGAAAGGTTTAGCACACTGCATCATCTACTCCTGAGTGGCGCAGCGGTCTAAGGAACTGCATCTTAGCGCAAGAGGCGTCACTACAGTCCCTGGTTCGAATCCAGGTAGTATCACATCTGGTCGTGGTTGGCCGGTGTAGGCTGTCATTGTAAATAAGAGTTTGTTCTTAACTGAGTTGCCTAGTTCAATAAAGTTACATTTAAAAAACATTTTTTTTTATATACACTGTAATAGTTAACAATGCTGAGTATTTCCTTTCTCTGCTGAGAAAATGAAAAGTTACTAAACAATCATATTCTCAATTTAAAATAAAAAAAATCTGGGTGTTCAATGACTTTGCTGTTTCTCCTAAAACGCTGCCAGGGAAAGCTGAAACATGTCAAAGTAGGATTTGTATTCACATTTTGCTATCCACTTCAGATTTAATCCATACTTTAGAACATATACTATAGATTAAGTACCACAGTAAATCTTTTGTCATCCTCGTGATATATTGTCTGATATACCACGGCTGTCAGCCAATCAGCATTCAGGGCTCAAACTACCCAGTTTATAACATAGATTAAATACCACAATGCCAATATATCTGCATAAACATGTGGAGAAATGGTGACAACATCGTTGAAAGGGTTTAGGATAGAGAACAGGCTGTTAGCAGAGACCAGGTCGAATACAGTACAGGCAATTCTTTTATATTTCAACAACAAAAAAAGATTTTGCTGGTTGAAGAGTAAGATTGATGGGTGTGAATGATTTGTAGAACAACAGCAGCAAAACGATATTCTTACTGCCTATAGTGAGACGTTGTACAGTACAGCAGCATACCTCAAATGAACTAAGTGCAGTTGCCTGTAATTTACTTCTGAGAGACCACAGAGAGGGAAAGTAAAACTCTGCTAAAACCCATTTATCACCTTTAAGGTTTTCTAAACTAACAAACCAAGAATTAATATGCTTAGAAATGGCCAAGCTATCCAAGCACTGGCTAAACCATAAAGAAACCTTAATCAAACACATCATAACCTCTTTATGTTGTTTTTCACAGTATAGGCTATGTACACAGTGGTTAGATGAAACATGGTTTAAATACAGAATGGTAATCTTTTGCTTTTTCATAGACAGACTGACAGTCATGTTTTACATGCAAGCCAACTGCACAGCTTTATGATGAGAATAATAATAATAAGAAGAAGATGAAGACAAAGAAGAAGAAGACGAAGAAGAAAGCTGCCCATGTCAGCCTCACAACAAAATGTGGAATATAGAACGGTTGTAATGAGCAAAGCCTGGATTTACTGAAGGATGACACGATGGGTGTTCCAAATATAGGACTGTGCAGGGGAAGTATACAAGTATAGAAATATATTCCAGATTAGAACAGGTCCTAAAATCAAAACATGAGGGAGTCTGGATTAGTGCTGAATAAAACGAGGGTGTTACTTTGGCTTCAACATGGGGTATGAGCTGTTTTGTGAGAGCACAGTCTGTAGGCCTAAGTGTGTGACGTTCAACAACTGTAGGTAGGATGAAAAACGGACAACTAGCTAATGTTGTTCTGTGTTGAGAGAGCAATTTAGCATGAATCAAAAGCAGCTTTCCTGGCTCAGATTCTGCATGCTGGTCTGAGCCTGCCAGGAAATGGGGGGATTTTTTTTCTTTTTGCAGGTAAAAGTCGGAATTTACAGAATGGAATGAAATTAGGTATTTTTTTCCTACCGAATGTAAACGTGTTATTAGTAAGCGTTGGGGATGCAGACCAGTTGGAAACTATAGCAAGCAGATTTTGGGGACGATGAGAGGGGGGGACCTACTCCCAAACTCAAGGTACTTTACAGTAGGACCCCTTGCTGAATTGGTTGCTTGTAAACTGCATGAAGAACTCCACCACCCACCAGGTACATACCCTCCTGTGTTCCTTTTACTACGGTCTGCTAAGCCACAGCACTTAGAAAAACCTGGTTTCTGACTTTTATTCATGAAGAGAGATGCATGTTATTAAATCCAGATTTTGCGTACTATCAGGTTGCACATTGACATATTTCATGCTGTGTTTTATATGGCCGACTAGTAATATACACCATACAGAGCATTCGGAAAGTATTCAGACCTTTTCACTTTTTCCACATTTTGTTACGTTACAGCCTTATTCTAAAATTGATTCAATTAAATGTTTTCCTCATCAATCTACACACAATACCCCATAATAACAAAAGCGAAAACAGGTTTTTCGAAATGTAGGCAAATTTATAAAAATAAAAAACTGAAATACCTTATTTATATAAGTATTCAGAACCTTTGCTATGAGACTCGAAATTGAGCTCAGGTGCATTCTGTTTCCATTGATCATCCTTGAAATATTTCTACAACTGGACTGGAGTCCACCTGTGGCAAATTCAATTGATTGGACATGATTTGGAAAGGCACACACCTGTCTATATAAGGTCCCACAGTTGACAGTGCATGTCAGTTCAAAACCATGCCATGAGGTCGAAGGAATTGTCCGCAGAGCTCCGAGACAGGATTGTGTCGAGGCACAGATCTGGGGAAGGGTACCAAAACATTTCTGCAGCATTGAAGGTCCCCAAGAACACAGTGGCCTCCATCATTCTTAAATAGAAGACATTTGGAACCACCAAGACTCTTCCTAGAGCTGGTCAAACCAATCGGGTGAGAAGGGCCTTGGTCAGGGAGGTGACCAAGAACCAAATGGTCACTCTGACAGAGTTCCAGAGTTCCTCTGTGAAGATGAGAGAACCTTCCAGAAGGACAACCATCTCTGCAACACTCCACGAATCAGGCCTTTATGGTAGAGTGGCCAGATGGAAGTCACTCCTCAGTAAAAGGCACATGACAGCCCACTTGGAGTTTGCCAAAAGGCACCCAAATGACTCTCAGACCATCAGAAACAAGATTCTCTGATCTGATGAAACCAAGATTGAACTATTTGGCCTGAATGCCAAGCGTCATGTCTGGAGGAAACCAGGCACTACTTATCACCTGGCCAATACCATCCCTACGGTGAAGCATGGTAGAGGCAGCATGTCACACCCTGATCTGTTTCACCTGTTCTTGTTATTGTCTCCACCCCCTCCAGGTGTTGCTTGTTTTCCCCAGTGTATTTATCCCTGTGTTTCCTGTCCCTCTGTACCAGTGTATTTATCCCTGTCTCTCTGTACCAGTGTATTTATCCCGGTGTTTCCTGTCTCTCTGTGCCAGTTCGTCTTGCATGATTCCAAGTCAACCAGCGTTTTTTTCCCCATTCTCATGCCTTTGCTATTCTCCTTTTTCTAGTCCTCCCGGTTTTAACCCTTGCCTGTTTCTGGACTCTGTACCCGCATGCCTGACCATTCTGCCTGCTTTGACCTCGAGCCTGTCTGCCACTCTGTACCTCCTGGACTCTGAACTGGTTTTGACCTTTTGCCTTTCTCTTGCCTACTCCTTTAGGATTATTAAACATCTTAAACTCCAACCATCTGCCTCCTGTGTCTGCATCTGGGTCTCGCCTTGTGTGATGATACAGCATCATGCTGTGGGGATGTTTTTCAGCGTCAGGGACTGCGAGACTTGTTAGGATCGAGGGAAAGATGAATGTACAGAGAGATCCTTGATGACAACCTGCTCCACAGCACTGAAGACCTCAGACTGGGGTGAAGGTTCACCTTCCAACAGGACAATGACCCTAAGCACACAGCCAAGACAATGCAGGAGTGGCTTCGGGACAAGTCTCTGAATGTCCTTGAGCGGCACAGCCAGAGCCCGGACTTTAACCCCAGCAAATATCTCTGGGGAGAACCTGAAAATAGCTATGCAGTGACGCTCCCCATCCAACCTGACAGAGCTTAAGAGGATCTGCAGATAAGAATGGGAGAAACTCCCCAAATACAGGTGTGCCAAGCTTGTAGCGTCATACCAAAGAAGACTCAAGGCTGTATTCGCTGTTAAAGGTGCTTCAACAAAGTACTGAGTAAAGGTTCTGAATGTAAATGTGATATGTCAGGTTTTTATTTTTAATACATTTGCAAACATTTCTAAAAACCTGTCTGTAACGTAACAAAATGTGAAAAAAGTGAAGGGGTCTGAATACCTTACGAATGCACTGTATATACAAAAGTATGTGGACACCCCTTCAAATTAGTGGATTTGGCTACTTCAGCAACACCCGTTGCTGCAATCTCCATAGACAAACATTGGCAATAGAATGGCCTTACTGAAAAGCTCAGTGGCTTTCAATGTGGCACCGTCATAGGATGCCACCTTTCCAACAAGTCAGTTCGTCAAATTTTTGCCCTGCTGGAGCCGTCCCGGTCAACTGTGAAGTGGAAATGTCTAGGAGCAACAACGGCTCAGCCATGAAGTGTTTGGCCACACAAGCTCACAGAACGGGACCACAGAGTGCTTAAAAATATATATATATATATATTTAACTAGGCAAGTCAGTTAATAAGAACAAATTCTTATTTACAATGACGGCCTACACCGGCCAAACCCGGACGATGCTGGGCCAATTGTGCGCCGACCTATGGGACTCCCAATCTCGGCCGGTTATGATGCAGCCTGGATTCAAACAGGGTGTCTGTAGTGACACCTCAAGCACTGAGGTGCAGTGCCTTAGACCGCTGCGCCACTCGGGAGCCCAGTGCTGAAGTCCTTAGTGTGTAAAAATTGTCTATCCTCCGTTGCAACCCTCACTACCGAGTTCCAAACTGCCTTTGGAAGCAACATCAGCACAAGAACTGTTCGTCTGGAGCTTCATGAAATGGGTTTCCATGGCTGAGCAGCCGCATACAAGCCTAAGATTACCATGTGCAATGCTAAGCGTTGGCTGGAGTGATGTAAAGCTCACCGGCAGTGGAAACAGTCCAACAGACAAATTTGGGGTTGGCGGATGGCAGGAGAACGCTACCTGCCGGAAATGCATAGTACCAACTGTAAAGTTTGGTGGAGGCGGAATAATGGTCTGGGGCTGTTTTCCATGGTTCGGGCTAGGCTCCTTAGTTCCAGTGAAGGGAAATCTTAACGCTACAGCATACAATGACATTCTAGATGATTCTGTGCTTCCAACTTTGTGGCAACAGTTTGGGGAAGGCCCTTTCCTGTATCAGAATGACAATGCCCCCGTGCACAAAGCGAGGTCCATAGAGAAATGGTTTGTCGAGATCGGCGTGGAAGAACTTGACTGGCCTGCACAGAGCCCTGACCTCAACCCCATTGAACACCTTTGGGATGAATTGGAACGCAGACTGTGAGCCAGGACTAATCACCCAACATCAGTGTCCGACCTCACTAATGCTCTTGTGGCTGAATGGAAGCAAGTCCAACGTCTAATGGAAAGCCTTCCCAGAAGAGTGGAGGATGTTATAGCAGCAAAAGGGGACCAACTCCATATTAATGCCCATGATTTTGGAATGAGATGTTCGACGAGCAGGTGTCCACATACTTTTGGTCATGTAGTGTATTTGGGACTTGCTGACCTTAAATGTATACTGTTCATCTAAATCATCACATGATCATTCTATTTTTATCTGGTAAAATATACTATCTATTTTTAACTAAGGTCTGTATATTTAGATCTATACATTTAGATAATATAATCATATACTCATGTTTATGCAGTAATAAAAAATGTATTGATTATTACACTGTTGCAATATTTCGACGCAGCGGTCACGAGCCTTATTAAGCTTCTGATTAATGCTGTCTTTGAAAGAGACTTGTTATCCCCTATCGGCTCCATAAAAACATATTTAAGTTGTAGTTCAAAACATTTCTGACAAGAGAAAACTGTACACCGTCCTACAAACAAATGTACATGTATCCAAATCTTGAAACTCTCTGAGAATATCTCATGGCCATCTACTGGCTGTATTATTGACCAGGGTTGGGGTCAATTACATTTCAATTCAGTCGTTTCAGAAAGCAAACTGAAATTCAGTGAATTGAAATGGAATTGACTCCAACCCTGTGGTCTAACTTTACTCTATTGAATAAAGACTAGATTCTTCTCTGGCCACTGTGACCATTACGTGGCAGCCTGGTTGACTGAGGTGGTCAAGGTTACTGTAAGGCCTGTAGTGTGGGTTGTGTGTGGTTGGGTTTCTCTGAGGTTTCGGTCACATTCCCAGGGGACGGTGGTGAGGCCCTGAGACCTGTTTACCTTGGAGGCCAAGGGGAGCTCCTGCATGGGGGCTTTTGTTGGTGGGCCGGACACTTGTCCTTGAGATGATTATGTCACTATAAACGAATGCAAAGGTGTCATCAGAAATCATAATATTTCATACTGTTTACATACTGTACCTGTTTAGATGTCAAGGGACAGAGATGACAGGGCTTTGTAGTCATAATGCTGTCATAGAACACAATTACATTCTCTTCTGTACTATCTCCTATTCTTTGTTACAGTGTTGCTTGGGCACCACCTTCTTGTTAGTGCTGGTCTGTGTGTGTGTCTGTGTGTGTGTCATCAGGACTGGACTGAGATGGGCAGGGGGAGGGGTGGGGGGGGGGCAGTGTTTGCAGCTTCACCCACTAACTAGGGAGGGGCTGTACTCTCACTTACTCACACATGCTAACACACATAAACATATGGTCGCTTGGAGTGGTCAGACAAGGCAGCAGCGTGCTTCACACTCTCTCACCTCCCCCTGCTCTTGCTCCAGCCATACAGACATGATGCTACAGGAGAGCACTTCACAAGACTGTTACAGGAGCTATCGGCGTAACAGAAGCTGATGTGCTGCAGTCTGATGTGCCTCACTTTTTTTCTTCATTTTATCGCTCCTTTTTCATTGGGATTTGAGATAAATATTTACCTAAATATACAGGAGATATTGGAAGGTAGCTGGCTAGACCAGTCTCACGGGGGTTTCCCCATGTTACCCTCTCGCTGAAGGTCTTACTCTGAACCATATAGAATTGGGCAGAATAAATACGAGTTTCTTATTTTTTGTGAAGATATCTCTATTTTGGATCTTAGAACGTTTGGAAAGAAATCTCTATTTTGGGATCTTTGGGGAATTTGCAGACTGGAGAAAACCTTTTTGTGGATAACTTGTTTTGGAAATCTACTCCATGTGAGTATTTTTCATTTGGTGTATTTGATGTTTAATTTGGAAGTACCAGAAAAGCCTCTCTCTGCTTCGATAAATTCTTTACTAGGTATTTCAGTATTAGTCTAGGTATTTCAGTATTATTCTAGGTATTTCAGTATTATTCTAGGTATTTCAGTATTAGTCTAGGTATTTCAGTATTAGTCTAGGTATTTCAGTATTAGTCTAGGTATTTCAGTATTAGTCTAGGTATTTCAGTATTATTCTAGGTATTTCAGTATTAGTCTAGGTATTTCAGTATTATTCTAGGTATTTCAGTATTATTCTAGGTATTTCAGTATTAGTCTAGGTATTTCAGTATTATTCTAGGTATTTCAGTATTAGTCTAGGTATTTCAGTATTATTCTAGGTATTTCAGTATTAGTCTAGGTATTTCAGTATTAGTCTAGGTATTTCAGTACTATTCTAGGTATTTCAGTATTAGTCTAGGTATTTCAGTATTAGTCTAGGTATTTCAGTATTAGTCTAGGTATTTCAGTATTAGTCTAGGTATTTTAGTATTACCAGGTGGTCTTGTTTAGTAGACAGAATTGATGTCGGGCACGGGAATCAAAGGTGGCTCAGAAAGTTGTTGAGTTGGTCAGCAACTAGATTCATGCTGCCAAGTAAAAACCACCTGATAAGTAGCAGAAAGGTAAGCCGCAAACTTCTGAGGGGGTTTTCTGTACCACTTACAGTACTGCATAAAATATCATTTCTCAACACATATCATACTCAACAAATGAAACGGGCATTAAGTGTTCCATTTAAATTATTTTATTGTTGTTTTCAATTCATGTTTGCAGGGGGCCATTTCAAATAAATTATTGGTATTATGTATTTTACAACACCTTAATAAACCATGCTACGTACATAGTTGATACTGTACATACTTTAGTTCCTGGTGAATAGCGATACAATGAAGGATGGAACATTGTCTGTTGCGTGTTCTAGAGTTCCAGACGTCCAATTCCAGAATGCTGTGTTCCAGAGGCATGCTCCAGCAGTGGAGTCTAGCTGTGTTCCTGCTGTGCTCCTCTGTCCCTCTCTACGGGAGACCCATCGATGCTCTCACTAACAGAATGTAAGTCTCTGTTTTTCAATAGTTTATAAACTGTAGATTCTTTCCGTTTCACTGTCTATTCATTACCATATTACTTCCTTTTCGAATATTAAATGGTACAAGAAAAGGTAGATCAATCAATGACATCTTTTAAACAAATCACTGGAATCGCATGTAAGTTTGATCAACACAGGGCTGCTTTACTCCATCCATTGTTCGTTGATTTGAGAAAAGAGGTCTAGATATGCGGACAAGAATAGATCCACTGTATGTTACAGAAGAACATCAAATGACATACTAGATTTAAGTGGTACAACTTGAAAATAAATGGAACAAGCAAATATATTTTTATTCAATAAATTATATATTTGATGGAATATATTTGATGGAATATAATATGTTTATGGAATATATTAAATGATTGTCTATATATTTGACCTGCATGTACAGTATTTGAGTTGTTTCATGTAAAAACAAAAGTTTTCATGAATTCACGCCTACATGAATCCTAACTCCCTGCATTAAAGTTTGGATTGACATTGGTGGAGAGGGTTACATGTTTTGTGGTTAACAGGATCTGCCCCTTTTCTTAAATTTTCGCCTAAAATGACATACCCAAATCTAACTAACTGCCTGTAGCTCAGGCCCCGAAGCAAGGATATGCATATTCTTGGTACCATTTGAAAGGAAACACTTTGAAGTTTGTGGAAATGTGAAATGTATGTAGGACAATACAACACAATAGATCTGGTAAAATATAATACCATGAAAAAAACAACCGTTCTTTTGTATGTTTTTTGTACCATCATCTTTGAAATGCAAGAGAAAGGCCATAATGTATTATTCCAGCCCAGGTGCAATTTAGATTTTGGCCACTAGATGGCAGCAGTATATGTGCAAAGTTTTAGACTGATCCAATGAACCATTGCATTTCTGTTCAACATTTTGTATCAAGACTGCCCAAATGTGCCTAATTTGTTTATTAATAACTTTTCATGTTCAAAATTGTGAACTCTCCTCAAACATTAGCATGGTATTCGTTCACTGTAATAGCTACTGTAAATTGCAGTGCAGTTAGATTTGCAACAATTACATTTTTCTGCAAATATCAGATATGTCCATGTCCTGGGAAATTTTCTTGTTACTTACAACCTCATGCTAATTGCATTAGCCTACGTTAGCTCAACCATTCCGTGGATGGGACACCGATCCCGAAGAAGTTTTAAATATATGCCTCATAGCATGGTCTTTTCTTACGTTATAGTGTTCACATAGAACAGCTCCCAGCTTCCACTGTACATGTCTTGTTTATGCTGCCACCTATTGAGGTTTACTGGAACATGACCTTGGCTGTCATTCAACAATCAACACCTCACAAGTAGGTAGTTTAGAGTCACTATACTGTACAGTAGGTAGGTACCACTGTACACAAGACAGCTGTAAGAGAAAGGGATAGGTTGATAGGTAGGGTTGTAAATACCATCTCTGCAAAAGAGTCAGTCTCCTACTGAGACTCAATTAGTAAGTTATTTTCAGCTCACTATGGAGCTCCTGAAGGGGTATTGCAAAGAGACCAATTCGATTTAATTGACTTAATTGAAATGGAACTGTCCCCAACCTGTGATTATTTTCTCTCTTAAAAAGAGAGTGAGTCCAGTTGAAACAATCTCCTTCTCCCCTCTCCATTCAGGAGGAGGTCAGTGAGCCACGCCCAGCTGATGCACGATAAGGGCCGTTCCCTGCATGAGTTCAAGAGACGCCACTGGATCCAGGAACTACTAGACCAAGTCCACACGTCCGACAGCGAGCGAGCCCCGGCTCCCCAGAGCAGGACCAATGCCAATGAGTGTCACAGCACCTTCAGCGGAAGCGCCCTATCCCCCCCCAAACCCTCTGGAGGGACCAAGAACCTCCCCCTGAGCTTCCGGCTGGGAGGGGAGGGGAGCAACCTCCCGCAGGAGACCAACAAATCTGTGGCCTACAAACACGAACCTCTGAAGGTGGTCACCAAGAGGAAAAAAAAGGTGAAGGGGGAGAGAGGGAGACGGAAGGAAAGCGAGAAGAGGAGGCGGAGGGCTCGCTCTGTAGTCACAAGTCTTACGACACAAAGAAAGGAGTTACAGAGGACACAAGACACTGGGTGACAAACATACTTCATGATGTAGCCTTTGGGTGGCGCTGCACTAAGGACTCTGACTGACAAAGATTCCAGCATCACTGACTGAGACTCAGCCAAATGTCTCAGACTCGAAACAACTGGTCTCTCCATACCATGGCCATTGGTCTTTGCTTGTATTGTTTTAATCTGCTGCTTTTTCCTTGTGCCTTGATATACAGTAATATGTTGCTACTTTTATTATAACACATAACTTCTGTATACATATTTATTAGGTAAATAATATGAAGATCATCAGCAATGTTAAATGCATCTTTAACTCATCCCTAGTTAGATAACAATGTAAGATATGTGCCCTTCAGGAGCAATTTACTGTATCTCCCTAATACCCTTTAAATCAACTTCAATCAGATGTCCATGTGTAAAGTAGAACATAGGCAACACAGTAAATGTTACGCATAACATATTTATTGTCTGTACATATTTAAATTCACAAAATGAGGGAGGATCATTCTTTTTTTTACTGCCCGGTAGCTTTTTAGATAGTCGATATTGTGAATATATAATTTCTTATCTGTAGTTAGTATTATTAGATCCATAACAAATGTTTTTACCATAATTTATTTCATTTGAACTGTGTATTTATTTTGTGAATGTATTACCGTGCTGCTGATTTTTTGATATTTTATAATAACATAAAATGCACTTTAGATATAATGATGATATCCATATGTTTTGTTAAGTTACATTGTTATAAGTGTTCTCATTTGTGGTTGATTTTAATTAAGAAAGAAAATGTTCCTTTGTTGATAAACCCTTTATTTTTATTTTCTTCTTGGTTTCTAATATTACCCAATCATCTCATTGACTAGTAAGTTATTGGATCGTCCATCAAATTCGCTCTAGTTTTAAAATAAACATTTTTTATAAAAATAAGCCAGAGTTGAAACTGTTGGTATGATTGCAGACTTGTTAAGATTCATGTCATGTTTAGCCTTTGCACTGAGAGCACAATCATTTAAAAAATAATTAATAATAATCAAACCAAAGATTAAAATCTTCATGAAAACATTGTGTTCTCTCTTTATGTGATGTACTACAATCAAATACTCTATTTTACTATTCTCTCTCATTGAACGTGGAGTTATCAAAGAGAAATTAATCTATGTATTCGTTGACTGTTCAGTGAGAACAAGGTACCTTACAAGGTTGTTCATGTCACACTAGAGAACCATGTGGTGTATTTTAAAAGCCTCTCTCTGACTGAATGGACTGTATATTATGGACTTGCATCCCAAATGGCACCCTATTCCTTGTATAGTGCTGGGCCCTGGTCAAAGGTAGTGCACTGTATAGGAAATAGGGGGCCATTTGATCTGCTGGTAATGGAGGAGAGGAGAGAGGGAGTACCAGGCAGCAGAGTTAGTAGACTAGCTACATCCTGTCCTGAGAGCCTTGGGTCCAGGCCATTAGCTGGACAGTCATAAACATAGTAGAATGTCCTGATAAAGACTCTGTCAGAAGACTGAAGCTCCACAGCTATGAAAAAAATCAATGTAAGAATGGACAGAGGCATTAATAACTCACTCACTGAGAGAGAGAGAGAGAGAGAGAGACGAGGGAGGGAGGAAGAGAGGGAGAGAAGAGGGAGAAGGAAGAGAGAGAGAAGAGGGAGGAGGAAGAGAGGGAGGGAGAGAGGAGGGAGAGAAGAGGAAGGGAGGGAGAGAAGAGGGAGGGAGGGAGGGAGGGAGGGAGGGAGGGAGGGAGGGAGGGAGGGAGGGAGGGAGGGAGGGAGGGAGGGAGGGAGGGAGGGAGGGAGGGAGGGAGGGAGGGAGGGAGGGAGGGAGGGAGGGAGGGAGGGAGGGAGGGAGGGAACACACAACAGAACAGGAAGGATCCTTGTTCTATGAAAGGTCGGAGAAGGTCTGTGATAGGTGTTTCCCTTCTTGTTATAAGACCTCTCACTTTATCACTTCCATTCAGCCACTATAATAGCCTACAGTAATTGCCATAGAAACTGCCAATGTCAACAACAAAAAATCTGAAAATATACATTCATACAGTCATAAACCTCTGTGGAATTCAAAACACTGGAGTGTGCGTCTGTGTGAGTGTATCTTTAAACTCAGTCGACCAGAATCAATTTGACCTGTGAGTGATGTTCGCTTTTCTTTGCTCCATGGTCCGCAATCAAAGTTTAATACAGAGAGTCAAGGATCAAATCAAATCAAATTTTTATTCTCACACGCAATACCGTTTTCTTAAACAATTTTCATCATTATGGGGACCTTCTAAATTAAATTCACGGAGTGGCTGCCGAATTCACTCATGTCGGAGAACTGCAATTTATCTTGGTACACATGAACATCACTCAATAAACTCAGAGTATGGTGAGTACACCACAAGAGCAGAACAGAGTCATCCAAACTATTATTTCAGAAACAGAACATGTCAATGTAGTTTTAAATACTATAATAATAGTGATTTAGTCCGTTTTTTTCAGTTATTTGTGGTTATAAAACCTAAATCAAGCTAATTATATTCCAAGTACATAAAGTGTATTTCGTCTTCACCAAAAAAGAGGCCTACTCTTGCATTGTGAAATGGAATTATCCCAAACATGAACTAAGCCTTCCCTGTATCTCAGGGGCTGTCCCCAACATGTCCTCCCTGATCCTTTCCTGTAGCTGCGGGGTGATCCTGGGCATCGGTTTCTATGCCAACCTGATGGTGTTCTCTCTTTTTGCCAAGTAAAACACCCCGAGGAAGAACCAGCTGGATATCCTGCTGCTCCGCATGGCCTTGGCAGACTTCCTCAGCATGCTGCTCATCCCCTTCACAATGCACTCAGGTAGGTTATTTATCCCTTATTTTACCAGGTAACTTGACTGAGAAGAACTTCTCATTTACAGCAACGACCTGTGGAACAGTTAAAGGGGAGGGGGGATGAATGAGCCATTTGGAAGCTGGAGATGATTAGGTGGCCATGATGGACAAATTGGGAATTTAGCCAGGACACCGGGGTTAACACCCGTACTCTTACAATAAGTGTCATGGGATCTTCAGTGACCACAGAGAGTCAGGACACCCGTTTAACATCCCATCCAAAAAGACAGCACCCTACACAGGGCAATGCCCCAATCACTGCCATGGGATATATTTTTAGACAAGAGGAAAGAGTGCCTCCTACTGGCCCACCAACACTACTTCCAGCAGCATCTGGTCTCCCATCCAGGACCAACCCTGTGTAGCTTCAGAGGAAAGCCAGCATGGGATGCAGAGTGGTATGCTTCTGGCTGTTAGAGGTCAGAGAGCATGGCTCTGGCAGACCTCCTCACCTTGCTGCTCATCCCCTTCACCCTGCAGTCAGGTAGGTTGCAGGTTCGAATCCCAGGTCTGACTGGAAAATTCTGGTGGGCCAGCAACCTGAGGGTTGCCAGCTTGAATCCAGAAAAAAAACCACACATAAAAAAGTGTTGAGATGGGGATGTGGGCCAGTTACTATACTGGAGGGTTGAGATGGGGATGTGGGCCAGTTACTATACTGGAGGATGGGGATGTGGGCCAGTTACTATACTGGAGGATGGGGATGTGAGCCAGTTACTATACTGGAGGGTTGAGATGGGGATGTGGGCCAGTTACTATACTGGAGGATTGAGATGGGGATGTGAGCCAGTTACTATACTGGAGGGTTGAGATGAGATGTGGGCCAGTTACTATACTGGAGGGTTGAGATGGGGATGTGGGCCAGTTACTATACTGGAGGGTTGAGATGGGGATGTGAGCCAGTTACTATACTGGAGGATGGGGATGTGGGCCAGTTACTATACTGGAGGATGGGGATGTGGGCCAGTTACTATACTGGAGGATTGAGATGGGGATGTGAGCCAGTTACTATACTGGAGGGTTGAGATGAGATGTGGGCCAGTTACTATATTGGAGGGTTGAGATGGGGATGTGGGCCAGTTACTATACTGGAGGATTGAGATGGGGATGTGAGCCAGTTACTATACTGGAGGATTGAGATGAGATGTGGGCCAGTTACTATACTGGAGGATGGGGATGTGGGCCAGTTACTATATTGGAGGGTTGAGATGGAGATGTGAGCCAGTTACTATACTGGAGGATGGGGATGTGAGCCAGTTACTATACTGGAGGATTGAGATGGGGATGTGAGCCAGTTACTACACTGGAGGGATGAGATGGGGATGTGAGCCAGTTACTATACTGGAGGATGGGGATGTGAGCCAGTTACTATACTGGAGGGTTGAGATGGGGATGTGAGCCAGTTACTATACTGGAGGGTTGAGATGGGGATGTGAGCCAGTTACTATATTGGAGGGTTGAGATGGGGATGTGGGCCAGTTACTATACTGGAGGGTTGAGATGGAGATGTGGGCCAGTTACTATACTAGAGGGTTGAGATGGGGATGTGAGCCAGTTACTATACTGGAGGGTTGAGATGGGGATGTGAGCCAGTTACTATACTGGAGGGTTGAGATGGAGATGTGAGCCAGTTACTATACTAGAGGGTTGAGATGGGGATGTGAGCCAGTTACTATACTGGAGGATGGAGATGTGAGCCAGTTACTATACTGGAGGGTTGAGATGGGGATGTGAGCCAGTTACTATACTGGAGGATGGGGATGTGAGCCAGTTACTATACTGGAGGGTTGAGATGGAGATGTGAGCCAGTTACTATACTGGAGGGTTGAGATGGAGATGTGAGCCAGTTACTACACTGGAGGGTTGAGATGGGGATGTGAGCCAGTTACTATACTGGAGGATGGATATGTGGGCCAGTTACTATACTGGAGGATTGAGATGGGGATGTGAGCCAGTTACTACACTGGAGGGATGAGATGGGGATGTGAGCCAGTTACTATACTGGAGGATGGGGATGTGAGCCAGTTACTATACTGGAGGGTTGAGATGGGGATGTGGCCAGTTACTATATTGGAGGGTTGAGATGGAGATGTGAGCCAGTTACTATACTGGAGGATGGGGATGTGAGCCAGTTACTATACTGGAGGATGGGGATGTGGGCCAGTTACTATACTGGAGGGTTGAGATGGGGATGTGGGCCAGTTACTATACTGGAGGATTGAGATGGGGATGTGGGCTAGTTACTATACTGGAGGATTGAGATGGAGATGTGAGCCAGTTACTATACTGGAGGGTTGAGATGGGGATGTGGCCAGTTACTATACTGGAGGGTTGAGATGGAGATGTGAGCCAGTTACTATACTAGAGGGTTGAGATGGGGATGTGGCCAGTTACTATACTGGAGGATGGGGATGTGAGCCAGTTACTATACTGGAGGGTTGAGATGGGGATGTGGGCCAGTTACTATATTGGAGGGTTGAGATGGGGATGTGGGCCAGTTACTATACTGGAGGATTGAGATGGAGATGTGAGCCAGTTACTATACTGGAGGGTTGAGATGGGGATGTGGCCAGTTACTATACTGGAGGATGGGGATGTGAGCCAGTTACTATACTGGAGGGTTGAGATGGGGATGTGGGCCAGTTACTATACTGGAGGGTTGAGATGGGGATGTGGGCTAGTTACTATACTGGAGGATTGAGATGGAGATGTGAGCCAGTTACTATACTGGAGGATGGGGATGTGAGCCAGTTACTACACTGGAGGGTTGTAATGGGGATGTGGGCCAGTTACTATACTAGAGGGTTGAGATGGAGATGTGAGCCAGTTACTATACTGGAGGATGGGGATGTGAGCCAGTTACTATACTGGAGGGTTGAGATGGGGATGTGGGCCAGTTACTATACTGGAGGATTGAGATGGAGATGTGGGCCAGTTACTATACTGGAGGATTGAGATGGAGATGTGGGCCAGTTACTATACTGGAGGATGGAGATGTGAGCCAGTTACTATATTGGAGGGTTGAGATGGAGATGTGAGCCAGTTACTATACTGGAGGTTTCAGATGGGGATGTGGGCTAGTTACTATACTGGAGGATTGAGATGGAGATGTGAGCCAGTTACTATACTGGAGGGTTGAGATGGGGATGTGGGCCAGTTACTATACTGGAGGATGGGGATGTGAGCCAGTTACTATACTGGAGGATTGAGATGGAGATGTGAGCCAGTTACTATACTGGAGGATTGAGATGGAGATGTGGGCCAGTTACTATACTGGAGGATGGAGATGTGAGCCAGTTACTATATTGGAGGGTTGAGATGGAGATGTGAGCCAGTTACTATACTGGAGGGTTGAGATGGGGATGTGGGCCAGTTACTATACTGGAGGGTTGAGATGGGGATGTGGGCCAGTTACTATATTGGAGGGTTGAGATGGAGATGTGAGCCAGTTACTATACTGGAGGATTGAGATGGAGATGTGGGCCAGTTACTATACTGGAGGGTTGAGATGGAGATGTGAGCCAGTTACTATACTGGAGGGTTGAGATGGGGATGTGGGCCAGTTGCTATACTGGAGGGTTGAGATGGGGATGTGGGCCAGTTACTATACTGGAGGATGGGGATGTGGGCCAGTTACTATACTGGAGGGTTGAGATGGGGATGTGAGCCAGTTACTATACTGGAGGATGGGGATGTGGGCCAGTTACTATACTGGAGGATGGGGATGTGAGCCAGTTACTATACTGGAGGGTTGATATGGGGATGTGGGCCAGTTACTATACTGGAGGATGGGGATGTGAGCCAGTTACTATACTGGAGGGTTGAGATGGGGATGTGGGCCAGTTACTATACTGGAGGATGGGGATGTGGGCCAGTTACTATACTGGAGGGTTGAGATGGGGATGTGGGCCAGTTACTATACTGGAGGATTGAGATGGGGATGTGAGCCAGTTACTATACTGGAGGATGGGGATGTGGGCCAGTTACTATACTGGAGGATGGGGATGTGAGCCAGTTACTATACTGGAGGGTTGAGATGGGGATGTGGGCCAGTTACTATACTGGAGGGTTGAGATGGGGATGTGGGCTAGTTACTATACTGGAGGGTTGAGATGGGGATGTGGGCTAGTTACTATACTGGAGGGTTGAGATGGGGATGTGGGCCAGTTACTATACTGGAGGGTTGAGATGGGGATGTGGGCCAGTTACTATACTGGAGGGTTGAGATGGGGATGTGGGCCAGTTACTATACTGGAGGGTTGAGATGGGGATGTTAGCCAGTTACTATACTGGAGGGTTGAGATGGGGATGTTAGCCAGTTACTATACTGGAGGGTTGAGATGGAGATGTGGGCCAGTTACTATACTGGAGGGTTGTAATGGGGATGTTAGCCAGTTACTATACTGGAGGGTTGAGATGGGGATGTGGGCCAGTTACTATACTGGAGGGTTGTAATGGGGATGTTAGCCAGTTACTATACTGGAGGGTTGCTCGATTCAAAAACATAAAAGCTGAGGACTTCCATTCCCCTGTGACAATGAATTAACAATACCTCTTCTTCTTCGGCTACGCATGGCCGCTGGGGGACACCTCCTGCAAGGTGTAACAGTTCTTCCTGGCCTTCTCCCTGGCAGCCAGCCCCTAAAGCCTGTGAGCTGTGTCCATGATCAACCCCTACTACCATGGACCTGGTGGTCCTGATCTGGGCATCAGACATCTTTATCAGTCTGCCTCTCAGGATCTTTGCCACTAAGGATAGCTTTGGGGCCTGGCCTGGCTGATTTTACTATCTATCTGTCCACCATGCAAGAGAACCACTACCAACAATGGCTTGGTTTGATACTGTACCCTATTTGTTATATAGTGCCCAACTTTTTACCTGGTCCACTTAATTTTTATTTAACCTTTACTTAACCAGGCAAGTCAGTTAAGAACACATTCTTATTTAGAATGACAGCCTAGGAACAGTGGGTTAACTGCCTTGTTCAGGGGCATAACTGTCAGCTTGGGGATTCAATCTAGCAACCTTTCGGTTACTGGCCCAGCGCGGTAACCATTAGGCTACCTGCCGCCCCAGGTTTATAAGGAATAGAGTGCCATTTCAGATAAACACAATGTGTAACAAGAGGCCTTATGTTTAATTCAAAGAATGTCACTGGAAGTAACCAGGTCTGTTAAAAATAAATAAAACATTTTTTTTAAAGCATTGTACTGTTATTTAATTTTCTAAAACAAAATGGTGTCCAATTAATATGAGAGCACACAAACATTAAAATCCAACAGGTGGTCCTGAGCCAGTACATTCACTACTTCTTTGTCCCCATGCTGTTGATCGCTTTCAACTACACCCGCCTGGCCTGCTTCCTCCACAAGAGCCCTGTCATGTCTGTAGCTAGCGCCCGACAGCACGCGGCGAGCCTCCCTCATGGTCTTCCTGGCAGCCGGAGCCTTCTCTTATCTGCTGGCTGCCCGGGTATGATGACGATGATGATGACTTCATTTCTCCATTAGGAAATTATTTTTGCATCCTTTTCTTAAATGGCATCTTATTCCCAATATAGTGCACTACATTTGACCTAAATAGTGAATAACTATTCTGATGACTCTTCTTCATTAGGCACATCTTGGAGCTGTGTGTGTATGTCTCCCTCGCCATGGCCAGTCCTGGGAGATTTCTACTTCATCTGCAGCGTGCTTCAGTACCTCCACCCCTGTGTTAACCCTGTGCTGCACGTGCTGCTGTCTGAGAGGAACCGCCACCGCAGCGGTGCCTGGCTGTTGAACTGCAACAGGAACAGCCGCAGGTCGTCAGCGTCACCACAGAAACCATGTAGACCTCACACACTGGCCACCAGGGGGAGCTGGCTTTGCTTTGGCATGGGGCTAAGGCTAATCTCTAGTCTGGGTACCAGTCTGTTTAGCTATCATTCCACTCCTTACCACTCCTGTCACGCTAAACTCGTTGGCATATGACACTGAGTACAAGCAGTGGAATGTTCTCTAAACTGACTGATACCCAGGATAAACCAAGCAGTGGAATGTTCTCTAAACAGACTGGTACCCAGGATAAACCAAGCAGTGGAATGTTCTCTAAACAGACTGTTACCCAGGATAACCAAGCAGTGGAATGTTCTCTAAACAGACTGGTACCCAGGATAGACCAAGCAGTGGAATGTTCTCTAAACAGACTGGTACCCAGGATAGACCAAGCAGTGGAATGTTCTCTAAACAGACTGGTACCCAGGATAAACCAAGCAGTGGAATGTTCTCTAAACAGACTGGTACCGAGGATAGACCAAGCAGTGGAATGTTCTCTAAACAGACTGGTACCCAGGACAGACCAAGCAGTGGAATGTTCTCTAAACCGACTGGTACCCAGGATAAACCAAGCAGTGGAATGTTCTCTAAACAGACTGGTACCCAGGATAGACCAAGCAGTGGAATGTTCTCTAAACAGACTGGTACCCAGGATAAACTAAGCAGTGGAATGTTCTCTAAACAGACTAGTACCCAGGTGTTGGAGGGCCAGTAGGAGGCACTCTTTCCTCAGGTCTAAAAAAATATCCCAATGCCCCAGGGCAGTGATTAGGGTGCCCCTGCCCTGTGTAGGGTGCTGTCTTTCGGAGGGGACGTTAAACGGGTGTCCTGACTCTCTGTAGTCACTAAAGATCCCATGGCACATATCGTAAGGGTAGAGGTGTTAACCCTGGTGTCCTGGCTAAATTCCCAAGCTGTCCCTCATACCATCATGGTCACCTAATCATCCCCAGCTTACAATTTGCTCATTCATCCCCCTCCTCTCCCCTGTAACTATTCCCCAGGTCGTTGCTGTAAATGAGAATGTGTTTTCAGTCAACTTACCTGGTAAATAAATGATAGACCAAGCAGTGGAATATTCTTTAAATAAATATTGTGTGTGTGCTGGCCAGCTACTCAAAGAATGTATGGTATATTTATGTATCATCTGTCACAAGAGAATAGACAACAGCCTGGCTGCTATTTAGGGGAAGGGGAATCTTGTTAAAAACCTTTCTTTCTACTCTTGTGAATTTAGTGCTTTTTTGTGGACAACGGAGAAGATTTTTGCATCTACAGTATGTTTCTACTTCACTGTATGTAAAAATCCTATCATAAGCTTTATATCGTAGTCCAGTAATAACAATTGATCAATAAGAAAACTTGGCGTCATATACAGTTTAAGTTTACATACACCTTAGCCAAATACATTTAAACTCAGTTTTTCACAATTCCTGACATTTAATCCTAATAAAAATGTCCTGTCTTAGGTCAGTTAGGATCACCACTTTATTTTAAGAATGTGAAATGTCAGAATAATAGTAGAGAGAATGATTTATTTCAGCTTTTATTTCTTTCATCACATTCCCAGTGGGCCAGAAGTTTACATACACTCAATTAGTATTTGGTAGCATTGCCTTTAAATTGTTTAACTTGTGTAAAATGTTTTGGGTAGCCTTCCACAAGCTTCCCACAATAAATTGGGTGGATTTTGGCCCATTCCTCTTGATAGAGCTGGTGTAACTGAGTCAGGTTTGTAGGCCTCCTTGCTCGCACACGCTTTTTCAGTTCTGCCCACAAATTTTCTATGGGATTGAGGTCAGGGCTTTGTGATGGCCACTCCAATACCATGACTTTGTTGTCCTTAAGCCATTTTGCCACAACTTTGGAAGTATGCTTGGGGTCATTGTCCACTTGGAAGACCCATTTGCTACCAGGCTTTAACTTCCTGACTGATGTCTTGAGATGTTTCTTCAATATATCAATATAATTTTCCTACCTCATGATGCCATCTATTTTGTGAAGTGCAAAGCACCCTCACAACATGATGCTGCCACCCCCGTGCTTCACGGTTGGGATGGTGTTCTTCGGCTTGCAAGCCTCCCCCTTTTTCCTCCAAACACAACAATGGTCATTATGGCCAAAGAGTTCCATTTTTGTTTCATCAGACCAGAGGACATTTCTCCAAAAAGTACAATCTTTGTCCCCGTGTGCAGTTGCAGGCTTTTTTTATGGCGGTTTTGGAGCAGTGGCTTCTTCCTTGCTGAGCGGCCTTTCAGGTTATGTCGATATAGGACTCGTTTTACTGTGGATATAGATACTTTTGTACCTGTATCCTCCAGCATCTTCACAAGGTCCTTTGCTGTTGTTCTGGGATTGATTTGCACTTTTCGCACCAAAGTACATTCATCTCTAGGAGACAGAACGCGTCTCCTTCCTGAGCGGTATGATGGCTGCGTGGTCCCATGGTGTTTATACTTGCGTACTATTGTTTGTACAGATGAACGTGGTACCTTCAGGAGTTTGGAAATTGCTCCCATGGATGAACCAGACTTGTGGAGGTCTACAATTTATTTCTGAGGTCTTGGCTGATTTCTTTTGATTTTCCCATGATGTCAAGCAGAGGCACTGAGTTTGAAGGTAGGCCTTGAAATACATCCACAGGTACACCTCCAATTGACTCAAATTATGTCAATTAGCCTATCAGAAGCTTCTAAAGCCATGACATCATTTTCTGGAATTTTCCAAGCTGTTTAAAGGCACAGTCAACTTAGTGTATGTAAACTTCTGACCCACTGGAATTGTGATACAGTGAATTAGAAGTGAAATAATTTGTCTGTAAACAATTGTTGAAAAGATTACTTGTGTCATGCACAAAGTAGATGTCCTAACCGACTTGCCAAAACTATAGTTTGTTAACAAGAAATGTGTGGAGTGGTTGAAAAACTAGTTTTAATGACTCCAACCTAAGTGTATGTAAACTTCCGACTTCAACTGTAATTATTGTGTGATGTTTTTAACACTTAAAATAACTTAATACGGTCTGAATATGAATATTGATACAGTACATAGTATTACATTGCAATGCAGTACATTAGCTCACATTCATCGGTGAGGTTCCTGATGTGGTCTTGTTGTGTTGATGATGTACCGATCTGTTTCTTTTAATTTCTTCAGTTACTTTCAGCTTCTTCTTTTTGTGTTTCATTCTTGACGGATCAGAATGACATGTGCTGTATATAGGATAAAAAGGGGGTAACATTTTAATGTTAAACTTGTTTTATTGTCAGGCACTAACAGTATTCTGTACTGACTATTTATATATTGTAAACCGGAATAAAAATTCCGTTGTGTTCAGACGGGAATTTGATTGAAATTTCATTACAATCATTTGATTAATCAATTTAAACTTTTCGTTTGAATCAGTTGTTTTGTATGCTGAAGTTACTTTTGGAACACAAACAGATCTGGGATCAGGCTAATGAAATGCCACTCACCTTTGGAAACAGGCTCCTGAGTCTGAGTCGGTCCCCAGGTGTGTGAATATGGGGCAGGGTGGTCGCAGAAACAGCCATTCCATCCCTGCTGACATGCTGGGTAGCTCCTCGGGCTCAGAGACAAACTCCCTTACAGGAACCGGAGGGAATCTATGAACAGAGATTCAATACATCCATCCTAAGGTAAAATGGTTTGGCATGTCACCAGGGTTGGGATCA
This sequence comes from Salvelinus namaycush, assembly GCF_016432855.1. Lineage (NCBI taxonomy): Eukaryota > Metazoa > Chordata > Actinopteri > Salmoniformes > Salmonidae > Salvelinus > Salvelinus namaycush. The sequence continues at coordinate 51,942,895 of NC_052327.1, read as the reverse complement.
ATTCAATTTTATTGTAGGAAATATTCAGGAAGTAAAATTAAGTGAAAAACAAAGGGAGAATTGGAATCAGATTTTCATGCTTATTTTTTCAATTGAAATGGAATTGACCACAATCCTGCATGTCACATGGTAGTGAATATACTGTTAATGAAATGTGTACAGCTCTGTTAATAAATGGCTGTTTGTTTCATCCTCAGCCTCCTGTAATGTACCTGTACCTCCTAACTCTTCACTCACCTTGGACAACCGCCATCTATGTTTTATCTTGTGTGACAATGTGTGTACGGATAACAGCCTTTGTTGTGTTAGCCGTTTTTGTTAGGAATATGGGGACAATCTGGTGTCTGTCCAACTGTAGGTTTATCTCGTTGTACTACTGACTCTTGGAGAGTGTATTGTACTAGAGTACTCTAAGAGTATCTTAATGTGAGAGGAATAACATATCAAACAGGCTTCTGTTGGTGGATATTTGACTGTCTACAGTGGGGAGAACAAGTATTTGATACACTGCCGATTTTGCAGGTTTTCCTACTTACAAAGCATGTAGAGGTCTGTAATTTTTTATCATAGGTACACTTCAACTGTGAGAGACGGAATCTAAAACAAAAATCCAGAAAATCACAGTGTATGATTTTTAAGTAATTAAATTCCATTTTATTGCATGACATAAGTATTTGATACATCAGAAAAGCAGAACTTAATATTTGGTACAGAAACCTTTGTTTGCAATTACAGAGATCATACGTTTCCTGTAGTTCTTGACCAGGTTTGCACACACTGCAGCAGGGATTTTGGCCCACTCCTCCATACAGACCTTCTCCAGATCCTTCAGGTTTCGGGGCTGTCGCTGGGCAATACGGACTTTCAGCTCCCTCCAAAGATGTTCTATTGGGTTCAGGTCTGGAGACTGGCTAGGCCACTCCAGGACCTTGAGATACTTCTTACGAAGCCACTCCTTAGTTGCCCTGGCTGTGTGTTTCGGGTCGTTGTCATGCTGGAAGACCCAGCCACGACCCATCTTCAATGTTCTTACTGAGGGAAGGAGGTTGTTGGCCAAGATCTCGCATGGCCCCATCCATCCTCCCCTCAATACGGTGCAGTCGTCCTGTCCCCTTTGCAGAAAAGCATACCCAAAGAATGATGTTTCCACCTCCATGCTTCACGGTAAGGATGGTGTTCTTGGGGTTGTACTCATCCTTCTTCTTCCTCCAAACACGGCGAGTGGAGTTTAGACCAAAAAGCTCTATTTTTGTCTCATCAGACCACTTGACCATCTCCCATTCCTCCTCTCGATCATCCAGATGGTCATTGGCAAACTTCAGACGGGCCTGGACATGCGCTGGCTTGAGCAGGGGGACCTTGCGTGCGCTGCAGGATTTTAATCCATGACGGCGTAGTGTGTTACTAATGGTTTTCTTTGAGACTGTGGTCCCAGCTCTCTTCAGGTCATTGACCAGGTCCTGCCGTGTAGTTCTGGGCTGATCCCTCACCTTCCTCATGATCATTGATGCCCCACGAGGTGAGATCTTGCATGGAGCCCCAGACCGAGGGTGATTGACCGTCATCTTGAACTTCTTCCATTTTCTAATAATTGCGCCAACAGTTGTTGCCTTCTCACCAAGCTGCTTGCCTATTGTCCTGTAGCCCATCCCAGCCTTGTGCAGGTCTACAATTTTACCCCCGATGTCCTTACACAGCTCTCTGGTCTTGGCCATTGTGGAGAGGTTGGAGTCTGTTTGATTGAGTGTGTGGACAGGTGTCTTTTATACAGGTAACGAGTTCAAACAGGTGCAGATAATACAGGTAATGAGTGGAGAACAGGAGGGCTTCTTAAAGAAAAACTAACAGGTCTGTGAGAGCCGGAATTCTTACTGGTTGGTAGGTGATCAAATACTTATGTCATGCAATAAAATGCAAATTAATTACTTAAAAATCATACAATGTGATTTTCTGGATTTTTGTTTTAAATTCCGTCTCTCACAGTTGAAGTGTACCTATGATAAAAAATGACAGACCTCTACATGCTTTGTAAGTAGGAAAACCTGCAAAATCGGCAGTGTATCAAATACTTGTTCTCCCCACTGTATTTGAGGTAATCTATTGAAATACTAAACTGGGTGAAATTAAATAAGACAACAACAGATATAGCTTGTAAACATGATTACAACACACAAATGACAGCACGTTTTAATGAGTGATCTTGGACAGGTAGAGCTAGGGTTACTGTGTGAGGTCTGTCTGTGGAGAATAAAGGCCATGTATTTTCTAGTGGCTGTCACTGATATCCTTGGTCTTCCTGAGTCCTGTTGTTGTCCTCCCAACTCTGTCCTCCTTCAGTCCTAGACCGTACCACAGCTGGCACTTACACTGGTGTCCCTGAGCTATGCTGCACTTCCCCTGACTACACACACACACACACACACACACACATCTATAATGTCTACTATTGTATGTTTACTGTAGGTACGTCAACATTTGTACATCTACGTATCTATATTTATGTATATCAATGGGTAACTATGTGTCTACCTGTTGGATGGGAGTTGCAGGTTGGATGGGGCGGTGTAGGATGTGGTTCCTCTCCCTGTTGAGAGAGAGATAAGAATTTAGAATAAATAGAATGCTTTTCACATACAGTATGTCAAAGAGAGCAGAAATGCCAATTCCTAAAAACGACAACAACGTCTCAGACAATGGCAATTTGACTGGTACGCTTTGAATTCAATTGCAATGCCCTTTCAAGTTATTTTGATTCTATGGCTGTAACAGTTCCATCTACCACTCTCTGCTTACACTGGACTGGGGAGAGCCTTCTGATGGACTTGTCTCCTGCAGGCAGGTTAGCCAGGCCGGGCAGTCGCTCCCCGTCTCTGTTGTCCCGGGACAGCTGTGAGTGGGGCAGGTGGGTGGCCTGGGGGCACTGGCAAGGACCCCAGTCGTAGCCTACAGTGCAACATGGACAAGATGGGATGGATGGATACAGATTAGTAATGAGAGGCAGGTATGTGGTGTTACAGAGAGAAGTATTGAAGGCAGAGAAGAGAAGCAAAGAGAAGAGGAAAAGAGAGAAGAGAGGAAAAGAGACGAGAAGACAGGAGAAAAGAAGGAGAGGAGAGGAGAAAAGAGAGAAGAGATGAGAAGAGAGGAGAAGAGAGCAGAAGAGAAGAGAAGAGAAGACCTTGAGAAGACCCTGAGAAGACCTTGAGAAGACCTACTCTACCATTGAGGGTCAGCTGCATCCTGCTCCTCACATAATCAGCCATCAGGTGCTGCAGGTACTCCGACTGTAAAATTGAAACCAAGACAAACCAGTCCTTCAAATTACGTACTGTAGTGTAAAACAAAGTGTTGTCGGCTTTGACTTGTCAATAAGAGTTCTACCTTCGATGTCATGGCCGGCTTCTTGGTGTCAAAGACAAGGTATAGGACAGATACCTGAAGGAAACACGCAGGGAGGACGGTGATACATGCTCTAAACATGTATCATCATGATAAAGGAATAACTGAGGGACGCAGAAATAAACACCTGCTTAAGAGGAATGCTTAGTTACATGCACAACAGGAGAAAACAGACATTCAGTGATTCAAATGAATATCATGTTGTGAGTGTGAATGTGGGAACGCAGTATTCTCCTACACCACTTGAGGGGGGTAAGAGAATGATGAAAAATATAACCAGTGTAACAGTCTTTCTCTCCGTTCAGAAGGAACGATAGACTGCCTTCTTATCTGGCGGACTGGGATCAGGGGGGACCAGTTGTCTCTCCCTCCATTTTGGAGGTTCCCTCCTGGGCACTGCTGGAGGAGCCTTTAACTGGAACACAAACAGAGGCCCCATACACACTCAGGTTCTACAACTGATGTACAACACATTTGACACAATGGCTGTAGCTAATACAACAGATCATTTCTGATGAACTTGACTGCACAAAAAATGTTAACAGAACCTTAGAGGAGACACCACACACTGGTTGTGTAAACATTTTTGTGCAAGATAGGGAGTGAAAGTGACACAACACTCTCTACACTCTTAGAAAAAAGGCAGTGGGAGGATATTTTGGGGGGGGGGTTCCAGGTAGAACCCTTTTGAGTTCCATGTAAAATCCTCTGTAGAAAGGGTTCTACATGGAACCAAAGGGGTTATACCTGGAACTAAAAAGGGTTCTACATGGAACCAAAGGGGTTATACCTGGAACTAAAAAGGGTTCTACATGGAACCAAAAGGGTTCCACCTGGAACTAAAAAGGGTTCTACATGGAACCAAAAGGGTTCTACCGGGAACTAAAAAGGGTTCTACATGGCACCTTTTTTTTCTAAGAGCGTAGCCCTCCCTCGTACATCTATCCACCAGCTCCTGTTTCACCTGACATGCTTTCCTTTTCATCAGATTGGTGAGCAGGGTCAGGGTCAGGGTAAGGGTCAGGGTCAGGGTAAGGGTCAGGGTAGGCTGGCAGAGAAGGATTTGCTAGCTCCATGTCAGTCACACTAACAGGTGCTAATGGCCCCAAGTGGTTAGCTGATTATGGCCTTTGTCCTAACATTTTCCATCCATGCTATACACATGTTCAGGTGTGCACATTTATCAATATGTACAGTGCATTCAGAAGTATTCAAACCCCTTGACTTTTTCAAAAAAAAATTTACGTTACAGCCTTATTCTAAAATTGATTCAATTGTTTTTTCCCCTGATCAATCAACACACAACACCCCATAATGACAAAGCAAAAAAAAAGTTTTTTTGATTTTTTGCAAAACATAATATACAAAACTGAAATATCACATTTACAAGTATTCAGACCTTTAATCAGTACTTTGTTGAACCACATTTGGCAGCGATTACAGCCTCGAGTCTTCTTGGGTATGACACTACAAGCTTGGCACACCTGTATTTGGGGAGTTTCTCCCATTATTCTCTGCAGATCCTCTCAAGCTCTGTCAGGTTGGATGGGAAGAGTCGCTGTACAGCTATTTTCAGGTCTCTCCAGAGATGTTGGATCGGGTTCAAGTCCGGGATCTGGCTGGGCCACTCAAGGACATTCAGAGACTTGTCCCGAAGCCACCCCTGCATTGTCTTGGCTGTGTGCTTGGGGTCGTTGTCCTGCTGGAAGGTGAACCTTCGTCCCGGTCTGAGGTCTTCAGCGCTCTGGAGCAGGTTTTCATCAAGGATCTCTCTGTACTTTGCTCCGTTTATCTTTCCCTCAATCCTGACTAGACTTCCAGTCCCTGCCTCTGAAAAATATCCCCACAGCATGATGCTGCCACCACCATGCTTCACCGTAGGGATTGTGCAAGGTTTCCTCCAGACGTGACGCTTGGCATTCAGGCCAAAGAGTTCAATCTTGATTTCATCAGACCAGAGAATCTTGTTTCAAACCAAGCGGGCTGTCATGTGCCTTTTACTGAGGAGTGGCTTTCTGTCTGGCCACTCTAACATAAAGGCCTGATGCTGCAGACATTTTTTGGTACCCTTCCCCAGATCTGTGCCTCGACACAATCCTGTCTCAGAGCTCTACGGACAATTTCTTCAACCTAATGGTTTGGTTTTTGCTCTGACATGCACTGTCAACTGAGGGACCTTATATAGACAGGTATGTGCCTTTCCAAATCATGTCCAATCAATTGAATTTACCACAGGTGGACTCCAATTCAGTTGTAGAAACATCTCAAGGATGATCAATGGAAACAGGATGCACCTGAGCTCAATTTCAAGTCTCATAGCAAAGGGTCTGAATACTTATGTAAATAAGGTATTTCTGTTTTTTATTTGTAATAAATGTGCAAAAATGTCTAAAAACCTGTTTTCACTTTGTCATTATGGGGTATTGTGATGTCATTATGGGGTATTGTGATGCCATTATGGGGTATTGTGATGTCATTATGGGGTATTGTGATGTCATTATGGGGTATTGTGATGTCATTATGGGGTATTGTGATGCCATTATGGGGTATTGTGATGTCATTATGGGGTATTGTGTGTAGATTGATGAGGACATTTTAGAAGGGGTGTGAATACTTTCCAAACGCACTATACTTGGGAGTTCCTCTTCATTTTCATTGCATATGATGTTTAAAGCATGGGACTTACAGGCTTCAATACATATTTGCTTTTCTTCAACGTCTTTTTGACACCATTATCCTGTAAGGTAAAAGGATAGCAAAAATCAAGCTTACTAAGATGAACTAACAAAGGAAACTGATCCGTACTTCTAAAGGACAAATCTGACAGTGTAGTCCATATTGAGAGAGAGAATGCCACAAACATCCCAATGATGATACTCACCCCCTTTTCCTCACTCTCCCTGGCTCTGACCAGGGGAGATTTGTTCCTCTCCTTCTTGGACTTCAGCTTCTTACGGGACGTCATCTGTGTTATAGAGAGAATACAGACAGACCGGTGGGTTATTAGTCACCTCGAAACTCCTACCCAGATACAAAAACGTTTTGTTAGCGAGACAGTAATACTACTGTTACTACCTTGTTGAAGGCCTGGAGGTGAGCAGGAGGTCCGTCCGTCTGGGAGCTGTTGGATCCACTGGTGCTGGCCTCGTGGTCGGTCAGTGAGGTATCTGTAGGCTCGTTGTCTATTGGCAGACCTGCCTCCTGTCTCATGATCTCCTGTAGCTCTCTCAAACACGCGCTGTACTGCAGAAACAACACACCAGTGAGATCTGTTTCAGTATAGCTACTGTGCTTACACTGTGGACAAGCAGATATCGCCAGGACTACAGACAGTTGTGTCCGGTTCTGGTCCCACCTTTGTCCGGTCCGGGTCACAGTAGTCCAGTAGTGTGTCACAGAACTGAGCCCCCAACATCTCTAGGTCCTGAGTGCTGAAATGGGTCCCTTTCCTCTTACCTGGAATCAAACCAAAAGTGAACATCTTTGGTCTGACTGAATCTGACTTGTAAACCCTGAGACGTGTGCAGTTCACTCTGAATCAAGTAAAGTATTTTAGTTATAATACGTCTATCAAATGTTTCCTTTCCATTCATGTAACTAACGTTTGGTAGAAAAATCTAGCTCCACTGTCTCTGTATCTCTCTCTTCTGCTAGAGAGACATGGTAGAGATGCAGCGATGTGGATATCCTTACCGATGTTGGAGCCACAGAACGATGTCTCCAGGGTGAAGGAGTTGAGGACCCCCAGCCTCCACAGAGCCACTCTACCTGTTCCCTCCTTACTGCGCTGTACCTTGAACTTACAGCTCCCAAACGAGAACTGAGGACACACAAGATTAGCTGAATCTTGGAAAACCCCAACAGCCAACATGAGAAAGACCTAGGCAGTTCAGATCAAGCTAAATTCTGTTTAAACTGTGTGATCTTATCTCAGCCATTTCATCTGAACTGGGGCTGTATTCATAAAGTGTCTCAGCGTAGGAGTGCATCTCTAGGATCAGATTAGCCTTTTAGATCAGAATGAATAAGATGACATGGACATTTGGGTACCTGATCCTAGATCAGCACTCCTACTCTGAGACACTTAGTGGATACGGAACCTCATCTTGACTAAAACAATGAGTGAGGAAGAGTAATGAACCATGTCAGGGCAGTTCTTGCTGAGCATCAGAGGGAAGACTCGTTGGTGAGGGTGTCTGTCAGCGGGCCAGGGGTTCTCACAGCCGTAGGTGAAGACGTTGTGTTTACGGCTGTGTCCATGGAGATCACAGTACAGCAGCACCTTACGCTCCTCACACAGTCTGGAGAACATATGTGGTATTATTGTCTGGTCAAATTGTCTGACTGATTGGTTAACTGACTGATTGGTTAACTGATTTATGGATTGATTGGTTAACTGATTTATGGATAGATTGGTTGATTGGTTAACTGACTGATTGGTTAACTGACTGATTGGTTAACTGACTGATTGGTTAACTGACTGATTGGTTAACTGATTTATGGATAGATTGGTTGATTGGTTAACTGACTGATTGGTTAACTGACTGATTGGTTAACTGATTTATGGATAGGTTGGTTGATTGGTTAACTGACTGATTGGTTAACTGACTGATTGGTTAACTGACTGATTGGTTAACTGATTTATGGATAGATTGGTTGATTGGTTAACTGACTGATTGGTTAACTGACTGATTGGTTAACTGACTGATTGTTTAACTGATTTATGGATAGATTGGTTGATTGGTTAACTGATTGATTGGTTAACTGATTGATTGGTTAACTGACTGATTGGTTAACTGATTTATGGATAGATTGGTTGATTGGTTAACTGACTGATTGGTTAACTGACTGATTGGTTAACTGATTTATGGATAGATTGGTTGATTGGTTAACTGACTGATTGGTTAACTGACTGATTGTTTAACTGATTTATGGATAGATTGGTTGATTGGTTAACTGATTGATTGGTACCTCTGAACCATGGTGTGTGTGGCCCACACGGTAGGGAAGGAGTCTCTGAGGATGGACTTGTAGTTGCGGTTGAGGTCACGTCCGGTCAGCGAGCAGCGGTAGTTACCTACTATAACCCCGTCCGGGTTCAGCATGGGCACCAGCTTGAAGACGAAGGCATCTCGAAGCAGCGCCGCGTCTGGAGAATCTCCCAGCAGGAAGTTCAGGATACCCCTCATCACCCAGGAGCTGTTGGTCAGTTGTATATTTGATGTATAGTATGGCACTCTATCAGAGTTATCCTACCATGCTTTACGGAATGAAAATAACACTTAACTTAGATTGTGTGGCGATAAAGAAATCAGGAATCTGAATTTGGTCAAAAGCAGTGAGAGACCTCAACTCTGGACCTGGAAGCTAGTTCCACTGCATTTTCATTGTTCCCCTCTAATCAGGGACTGATTTAGACCTGGAACACCAGGTGGGTGCAATTCATTATCAGGTAGAACAGAAAACCAGCAGGCTCTGGACCTCATAGTGTAAGAGTTGAATAGCCCTGATATACAGAATAGAGTGCCATTTCAGACACGTCCAAAGCACTACCCGTTGGTCTCTACCCGTTGGGTCTCTACCCGTTGGTCTCTACCCGTTGGTCTCTACCCGTTGGGTCACTACCCGTTGGTCTCTACCCGTTGGGTCTCTACCCGTTGGTCTCTACCCGTTGGTCTCTACCCGTTGGGTCACTACCCGTTGGTCTCTACCCGTTGGTCTCTACCCGTTGGGTCACTACCCGTTGGTCTCTACCCGTTGGTCTCTACCCGTTGGTCTCTACCCATTGGGTCTCTACCCGTTGGTCTCTACCCATTGGGTCTCTACCCGTTGGTCTCTACCTGTTGGTCTCTACCTGTTGGTCTCTACCCATTGGTCTCTACCTGTTGGTCTCCCCGGGGTGTATCCGGGCGGTCAAAACCACAGCAGGCTTGTGAATCCGGTCCCCACGGTGGGATGGGTTGGTCACCGTCAGCACCGGAACCAGGTTACCTGCCAGCGACCGGCACAGAGTCCGCACCTTACAGAACCGCGAGCGGTGGGGGTCCCGCTCGATCTCGGACAGGTGGGCCCACAGGTTGGAGTAGGTGTAGGGGAAGCAGTGGGCCAGGTAACAGGTGTCCTGATCAAGACAACAATAATAACAACTTCACTGTATTGTAAATACAATATTGTGTATTTGAAGAAAAGTATAATATATATTGATATTGATATATTGTAACATGTCGCTTAAATAAGCCAAAGAAAATGACAACAAAAGCACCATTTATACCTGATTCTAACATGCATCCTTTGTTCTGATCTTGTCCACATTCTGATTGTGCCCACATTTTTAGACACGTGTAGACGATTAAAAGATGCATTGTGATCTGATTGTGATCAGATCTTCCTGACCACCTCCGGAGGTAGTCAGACAGGCATTATGTCTGGATATCTTACAAGTGTAAACAGATCTGGACACACCATTTAAATAGTTATTATCCCTCCTTCTAAAATCATTGACAGGTGGCACTATTGACTTATGGCATCAATATATTAAAATGTAAATAAATACATTCATATTATTTTGAAATAATACTTGTCAAATAATTTGCATACAGGGACGGACCAGGAAATCTATTCACATTGCGGACACAGTGGACAGATATGAGACATATTTTAATACCATGTGTAGACATATTTCTGAAACTGTGGGTACAATCAGAATGTGGACAAAGGATTAAAGTCAGTGCTGGCCCTTTTCATTGAATGATGTGATCGATTGTTGGCTCCAAGCACCGTTTCATTGATTTACACAAGACAAGAGGATAAGAGTTAAGCACTGCGGTTCTTGCCCTTTACCTGGTCATAAGGGAAGCAAAAGGTCCAGGAGAGGGAGTAGCAGGGCTGGTTGGCGTGCTGCCGTCCGTTACGTTGGTAGGAGACCTGTTGGCCCACGCGGTGCCAGCCCACCCCCTGGATCCGGGCCTCCTCTTCAGAGTAGAGCAGAGGCAGCTGCCCCTCTTCATACAGACTGGTCACCTTCAAATCAACATCTATTCATTATTATTATTTATTAGGTGTTAAGCTACTGTGTGTCATATGAACATGTTGTAAAATACTTTACTTGAGAAAACGAGAAGAGAATAGACGTGAGGGAAAAGAGTCCCAGTAAAAATGGTAATAACTACCTACCTTTAGCAGGTTGGTGATGGTGAAGCGGTAACGAACCCCTGCCCTCGTGTTCCTCACCCGGAAGTAGAACCACTGAGTGTGCTTCTCTGTGTACAGGTCCGTCCGTAGCGAGAGCTCATAATCAAATTCACCACTGGAATGAAATTAAATAAGATTATACAGAATGAAAATGACTGGGGACATTCATTCACTCATAACTAGGATGTGTGACAACATGCAAGGATTGAAATCGAATCACACAACACAGAAAATAAGTTGTTGGTGAGTGAACATTCATTCACTCATAACTTTGAATGACAGTGTGAGAGGGTTTACAATACTTATGGATGCTCTGTACTCACACCCTTGTTGCTTTCAGCAGGTTGCCACTCTCGAAGCGTCCCTCGAACAGCAGAGTGATGTCATCAGGGCCAGAGAGAGACACAGCAGCAGCGGTCAGGGAGGAGCGACGGCCCCCCACACGAGAACCCAGGAAGTAGTTATCTTTATCTGCACAGACATGGACATTTAAAACAAAGAGACACATGAAGTGTCCTGGGGATGAGCAGAACTGGGTGCAAATAGCATTTGTTTCTATCCATGTGCACTTGATTTATCTTGACTGGAGCAACTGAATCAGTGGAGTACCCCCCCATCTGGCACTCCAAACAAAACAAACAGCCTTCTATTTGGACACAGGCAGGTCTGTGGTAGAGCTCAGTGATTGACAGAGTGGACATGTTATTTGAGTTACCTCTCTGTGTGTCATACACAACGGCGCCTTCCTCTTCAGACTCTGGTCTCAGCCACTCGCTGGTGTTCATCTGAGCACACAGCGGCTCTGGGAAGGGAGGAGCCCACTCTGACAACAGACAAAACACAGAGAGAAAAGAGAAGACAAAATACAGAGTGTTGCTTTGCTTGTAAAAAAATATATAAATAAAAAAGGTGCTCTTTGGATCTAAGATTGAGAGAGCTTTTCCTGAATCTCTTTTCAGTACATGAAGTGCTCTTGTCATGTGATATTGAATGTGGTCTAAAGTCTAGCTTTCCTCTAAATGATTATACATCTCTTGACACCTCCTATTTCTCTTTAGTCTGTAGTATTCTCACCAATATGCTGAATTTCCCCCGGGATGACCTCCCACTCGTGGGGCCAGCGTGGCAATGTTTGGGACACATGTCCAGACACACCGTACAGGTGTCGGGGCTCCCTGAGGCGAGGCACAGCCCTTCCCGACTGGATCTCAAATACCACCTGGGTGGTTCTGGGTAGTGGAGAAACACGTGACACATCTGTGTGGGAAGAAGTTTGGGTTTTAGCCAATATGGTGAGCAGTTTGGGAAGCAGTTACAATACCTGTCGCTTCACTACTAGTTTAACTACAAGTTCCATTGGTTTGGTGAAAGTTAGTTAGTTTAACTAATTTCCAAACCATGTAGTTAATTCAGTGATTTCATTGTTCTTTGAAACTTGAATGATACAATAGACTTAAACATGTCTTACAGCTTTACCTTTGACAGTGAAAACGAACAACCAAGCTATGGTTGGTGCTCTGTGCCTTCCTGTACTTGGATTCTATCTTACCTTCACTCTTGTGGGAACACTCCTCCTCCGCAGGTGCCGTCACCTGTTCTTCATCCTTCAACTCCTCTTCATCATCAAAAGATGAGTAGCTGAAAGAGCTGTGACATGTTCTTCTATGAATGTTGTCCCTCATCTCATTGTCATCCCCTGTAAATCCTGTGGAACGGCAGGATAATTGATCTAATTTTGAATGTACATCAGGGTAATCTCACTCACCGAGACTGCAAGCTTTCATAAACATACATGAATCTCATTCCATAATCTCAGTGTCAAGATCATACGAACCCTCATATTGTCTGTTGTAGAGAGGATACATCGTAGATGCATGTCTTTTTAGAACGGTTTCTACGTCTGTGTCTTTGTATTGTTGCACATGGAACTGTTGGTATCATGAATATAGTTCTCTGAAATAGTCACACATAGGTTATGATTGTGAAGTCTGCTTCTAAAAAGCATAATAAACATGAGTCAGGTAAACCCAGCAGAACACTTTTTTTTTTTTTTACAGTTGCAATATCAATTTCCATAGTGGTTTGAGGGCAGATTTCCAAAATACCTCTCCTTGGAATGCTGCAGCCAGTCAACCAGACTGTAATTCAATCTGACTGCACAGAAATTCACCCCGTCACTTAAAACTCGCTGGCCTGATCTCATTTAGCAGCGTTGTACATTCAAAAAGATGAGACACACTCTCCAGAAAGTCAGAGGCCAGCTAAATTAATTAGAAACTGACAGACGTTTTCCTGTGACATCATCACCCATCGTGGTTTGGTTTCATTGACTAATGAAGTAAGCAAAAATAAACGTCTACAACAAAAACGTGTATTAAATCCAAAACAAAAAAAAACAACAGGTAACGTTAAAATGCATTAATATCGTGATAACTAGGTTTAATTGGTTTAGCCAAAAATTCAAGAATGCAAATATAATGCTGACGTTTTATTCATTCAGGTCAGGATTTGGTCAACATCAGGAACACAAGCATTTCGCTACACCCGCAAAAACATCTTCTAAATACGTGTATGTGACACATTTGATTTGATCAGCTCACACACATTGTCACCTGTGAAAGAACAAAACACAACACACACCAGTCAGTGGCACGTTAACGTTAGCTAGGCTAGCTAGTTAACGTCTTTGTTACTGTTTGGTTTAGGTAAAACTACAATAGCTAGTTATCAATATACTTCCTATGCAATTATTAAGTGAGTGCATTCGCTACCTACCGCATAGTAGAAAAGCATCATGTCTCACTCAAGCTTGTCGCCTGCAACAGCATCATCGGTAGCGTGTTGTGAAGACAGCAGAGCGGAAAATGCACGGTTTACTGTACACGGTCACCGTGACAACTAACGTGGCGCGAAATCCCCCACATTCTTCTACTTGTTAGTTGAAATATACAATATTTTCTTAGGACGAACGGCTACACTGCATCACATATATCACAAGTATACCAATCAGTATGTTACATAAAAACAACAAGTATCTAATTGTTGTTAATGTATACAAATGCATTGATAGCCTCATTAAAAATGTATCGAACCCCGCACCGAAAATCCTCCTGCATTAGCGCACCAAACTTTTTTAAACTGATATGTGAAGAAAAGCATTCTGTTAAATTCCAATATTATTTATGGTTGTTGACAATTCATTATTTATGCTTCTTATTTAAGAAGGTGTTGGGTGTCATCTCATATAAAACATGTCTTGTGGTGACAACAAATGACTAATTATCTGGCAGTAGTAATTTGATAGGAGGACCACAATGGAAATAAGTCGCAGACTTTGTGAGTTATCTTCAATGATTTTACTCATGTACATCTATGTCTTTGTCAAGTTTTATGTGTGCTTGTTTTTTTTTAAATGGTCGAATTAATAATCAACTGAACTAAACGAGTCCTGGGGAGGTTGTCCAGCCAAGACGACCATTGTTGCAGAATAGTATGCCTTCACAGTATATATTTCTACGGGTGGGCAGGCCTATAGCGATGATTCCCTTTCCCAAAACATACTTTCATTGAGTTATTTGCTGGAGTTGTGGTCAATTCTCAAACACACTATAAAAATGAGCCTCACGGCCAGCCAGTGATATAGGCCTACTTGAAACTGTCAGAGAACCAAGAGGATAGTGTCAGGTGTCAATGAGGGTAAAGAGATAAGGTCAGTTACTACAGACAAAGAAGGGTAACGTTAGAATTCTCATACCATCATCATTATCTTCATTTATCTCTTACGTTCATTATCTCTTGTGGTTTGAGGCCTTCCTGTTCATCAGACACTGCTGTTCTCACAGTGTTCATTTGGTAATGGTCTGTAATGGCCTGCCAGGTGTCAGGGAAGAGGTGGTTGTTATCAGGGGTCCTGAGCCAAGAGAAGATAAAGAGACCTTGACACACGCACGCACGCACGCACGCACACCTGTGTTGTATGTAACTTGCACCACTCTAAATGATTGATTGGTTGATGTTATTCATTTTATTTGTAACATGATCTACCTCTTCTAGGAACACTAAACCCAGGGTTGGAAACATATATTTCCAGGTATTTACTTGTACTGCACCTGGTCAAATGCTTATTACAAAGTTATAGCCTATGAATTAAGCTACTTGTCATTTTGTTTCGTTTAGAGTTACAACCATTAACATTACAGTATGGACCCAAACTAAATTGCTTCACGAGGAAGTGAAACGGAACAATTCTGTTAGGATCCAGACTATAGATACATCCTAGAGGATCAGAAGAAGCCTGTTGCCATGAGCTCATCATCGCTCCATGTGTTCCATGAGTTCCATAAAAGCCACTAGAATGTGTGTCTGTTTATTTATAGGTGTCTCTAAAGTTCCCTAGCAGTGGTTTGCCTCCTGAGCTGGTTTCAGTTACACCTACTGCTCTGGAAAATGTATCACACACACGCACGCACGCACGCACGCACGCACGCACGCACGCACGCACGCACGCACACACACACACACACACACACACACACACACACACACACACACACACACACACACACACAGAGAGGACTCTATGTGACATACTATAACATGAGATCTATAGGTGGGATTTCATAAGACTTTCTGTGCCCGATATTCTAAGATAAGATGATGGTAACTGATGTCATGTAATATACATGACAGTACATGCATGTATAGGTGGTGTTACTATGCAGACAGCATGCATGGCAAGAAATAGTGTTGCCAGACAACAGTGCACTTACAAAAAAGTGTGCAATTAACCCACTGTTTGCAAGTGGAGAAACTAGACATATATAAATAATTGAACCAACATGGTGGAAGCAACAGGCACAGGTGCTACTCAGACTGAGGCAATGTTATAAAAGGTCAATCGTGACCTGGATGTTAACCCTTGACCACATTCATTACACAGGCCAGCTTGTGACACCCATGGTGGTGTCCACTGATTTCAGTAGGTTTTGGATTGTATCTTCTATTTTTATTGTTTAGAATAAGGGAATGTAGAGTACAGTAGAGCACAGAGTAAATGTCGGTGCTATACGAGGACAATATTGTCTATTCGGTATACAGTGCATTCGGAAAGTATTCAGACCCCTAGACTCCCCCCCCCCCCCCCCCCCCCCCCCAAATTACCTTACAGCCTTATTCCAAAATGGATAAAATAGTTTTTTTCCCTCATCAATCTACAAACAATACCCCATAATAACAAAGTAAAAAAGTTTATACTTTTTTTTTACTGCACATTTATTAAAAATATGTCACGTTCCTGACCTGTTTTCCTTGTTTTTGTATGTGTTTAGTTGGTCAGGGCGTGAGTTGGGGTGGGCATTCTATGTTATGTGTTTCTATGTTTAGGTTATTTGTCTATTGGCCTGATATGGTTCTCAATCAGGGACAGGTGTTTTACGTTTCCTCTGATTGAGAACCATATTAAGGTAGGCTGTTCTCACTGTTTGTTTGTGGGTGATTGTCTTCCGTGTTTGTGTTCGTCACCACACGGGACTGTTTCGTTTGTTTAGTCTGTTCCTGTTCGTGCGTTCTTCGTGTTATGTAAGTTTGTTTGTTCAGGTCTGTTGACTTCGTTTATTGTTTTGTAGTTTGTTCAAGTGTATTTTCGTCTTCGTTATTATTATTAAAATCATCATGTCTACATACCTCGCTGCGTGTTGGTCCGATCCATGCTCCTCCTCGTCTGAGGAGGAGAACGACTTCGACAGCCGTTACAAAATAAAAACTTCAGATATCACATTTGGTGCCAGGTTTCCTCCAGACGTGACACTTGGCATTCAGGCCAAATAGTTAAATCTTGGTTTCATCAGACCAGAGAATCTTGTTTCTCATGGTCTGAGAGTCCTTTAGGGGCCTTTTGGCAAACTCCAAGCCGGCTGTTATGTGCCTTTTACTGAGGAGTGGCTTCCGTCTGGCCACTCTACCAAAAAGGCCTGATTGGTAGAGTGCTGCAGAGATGGTTGCCCTTCTGGAAGGTTCTCCCATCTCCACAGAGGAACTCTGTCAGAGTGACCATCGGCTTCTTGGTCACCTCCCTGACCAAGGCCCTTCTTGCCCGATTGCTCAGTTTGGCCTGGCGGCCAGCTCTAGGAAGAGTCTTGGTGGTTCCAAACTTCTTCCATTTAAGAATGATGAAGGCCACTGTGTTCTTGGGGACCTTCAATGCTGCAGACATGTTTTGGTACTCTTCCCCAGATCTGTGCCTCAACACAATCCTGTCTCTGAGCTCTACGGACAATTCCTCCGACCTCATGGCTTGGTCTTTGCTCTGACATGCACTGGAACCTTATATTTAACCTTTATTTAACTAGGCAAGTCATTTAAGAACACATTCTTATTTACAATGACAGCCTACCCCGGCCAAACCATCCCCTAACCCGGACGACGCTGGGCCAATTGTGCGCCGCCCTATGGGACTCCCGATCATGGCCGGTTGTGATACAGCCCGGGATCGAACCCGGGTGTGTAGTTACACCTCTAGCACCGCAGTGCCTTAGACCGCTGCGCCACTCGGGAGGCCCTTAAATGTTCGATTGGGTTATATAAACAGGTGTGTGCCTTTCCAAATCATGTCCAATCAATTTAATTTACCACAAGTAGACTCCAATCAAGTTGTAGAAACATCTTAAGGATGATCATTGGAAACAGGATGCACCTGAGCTCAATTTCAAGTCTCATAGCAAAGGGTCTGAATACTTAAGTAAATAAGGTATTTCTGTTTTTTATTTTATTAATTTGCAAACATCTCTAAAAACCTGTTTTCGTGTTGTCATTATGAGGTATTGTGTGTAGATTGATGAGGAACAACAATTATTTAATCCATTTCAGAATATGGCTGTAACATAACAAAATGTGGAAAAAGTTGAGGTGTCTGAATACTTTCCGAATGCTCTGTAAGTTCTAACGATACAGTTACTCTGGAGTCACATCAGCCACATAGTGGAATAAAGTACACCCCGCCTACCATAGTCACTTCAGATCAAGTATTTATAGTACATTACTGAACCTTCCAGATGAGATGGACTTGCTCGCCGATCATTATCCATAGAAGTTAATTAAAGTGACACAACCAAAATGTCCTTTATGACATTATACGTTTTCAGTTTCTTAAAAACTGAACTATATACAAGGTGTGCAACTTTGGTTTTAGAAGTGGGTGGGTAAGCAAAACTGCCCCCCGTCATCAAGCTAGGTAAGTGATCGATAAAACTAGATCAAAGCTAATTCAATAATCAATATTGTGCTGCACCTTTAACCAATAGCCTAACAAATCTAACAACACTTAAAACTGTGTTTATTAAGACATCCTCTGTATCAAATTTCAGCCTCTCTCCCCCCAAAAAATTCCCCCCACTTTTTATTTGTTTTTACTCACAAGGGAAAGGTTTGGAAACAGAAGTAAATTTGCTTACCGCCCCAATGGATCCACAGACGATGCAATCGCCATCACACTGCACACTGCCCTATTCCATCTGGACAAGAGGAATGTAAGAATGCTGTTCATTGACTATAGCTCAGCCTTCAACACCATAGTACCCTCCAAGCTCATCATCAAGCTCGAGGAACTGGGTCTGAACCCTGTCCTGTGCAATTGGGTGCTGGACTTTGGGCAACCCCAAAGTGGTGAAGGTAGGAAACAACACCTCCACTTTACTGATCCACAACACAGGGGCCCCACAAGGGTGCGTGCTCAGCCGCCTCCTGTAATCCCTGTTCACCCATGACTGCGTGGCCACACACACCTCCAACTCAATCATAATGTTTGCAGATGACACGACTATAGTAGGCCTGATTACCAACAATGACGAGACAGCCTACAGGGAGGAGGTGAGGGTCCTGGGGGATTGGTGCCAGGAAAATAACCTCTCCCTCAACGTCAACAAAACGAAGGAGCTGATCGTGGACTTCAGGAAAAAGCAGAGGGAGCATGCCCCTATCCACATTGACAGGACCGCAGTGGAGAAGGTAGAAAGCTTCAAGTTCCTCAGATCGCTGACGATCTGAAATGGTCCACCCACACAGACAGTGGGGTGAAGAAGGTGCAACAGCACCTCTTCTACCTCAGGAGGCTGAAGAAATTTGGCTTGGCCCATAGACACTCACAAACTTTTACAGATACACAATTAAGAACATTCTGTCGGACTGTATCACCGCCTGGTACGGCAACTGCACCGCCTGCAAATTTTCTGGGTGGCCATTTGATTAGCTGATCAGGAGTCTTATGGCTTGGGGGTAGAAGCTGTTTAGAAGCCTCTTGGACCTAGACTTGGTGCTCCGGTACCGCTTGCCGTGCGGTAGCAGATAGAACCGTCTATGACTAGGGTGGCTGGAGTAATTGCCAATTTCTATCGCCTTCTTCTGACACTGCCTGGTATTTAGGTCCTGGATGGCAGGTAGCTTGGCCCCGGTGATGTACTAGGCCGTACGCACTACCCTCTGTAGTGCCTTGCGGTCAAAGGCCGAGCAGTTACCATACCAGGCAGTGATGCAACCCGTATGGATTTTTTTTAAATTTAATTTATTTTATTTCACCTTTATTTAAAACTTCTTGTCAATAGGGGGTGCTGTTAGCACTTTGTAATAATTTCGTTCCCAAATTAAACTGCCTCGTACTCAATTCTTGCGCGTACAATATGCATATTATTATTACTATTGGATAGAAAACACTCTCTAGTTTCTAAAACCGTTTGAATTATATCTGTGAGTGAAACAGAATTGGACTTAGAGCAATTTTCCTATGTGGATGTGAGAATGCATAATTCTGCAAGCTGTTCTGAGATCTGTTTATAAATCTGCCTGTCTTCTATTGGTTGAGATGCACTGCATACGCCTTCCCCTGGATGTCAGCGAATAGTGAGACTTGAAATGGAGTCTCTAGGCAGATCTGAAAGGTTATAAATGGCTTGGGAAGGAAAGGTCCGGTCTTTGCCCTCTTCGCTCTGACGCAGGAAGGAGCTTGGCATATCGTACTAGAAGCTCCGGTTATAGCTCTTAGATAATTCCAGCTGTGTTTTCATTCGATATAGGCGTTAAAGACATCATAATGTTGTTATTTTAAACCGAATTATATCAGTTTATGTCAGTATATTGCGATTTTCGGGTATTTATTTTTGTGGCGTTCTAGGGAGTTGGGTATCTCTGGCTCACATGCTAATGTTTACTGCTAATTGCAACGTTGAAGACGACATTCTACAACCGAGCAACGATTCTTTTGGACAAAGGACACCTTTCCCAAGATTCTGATGGGAGTTCATCAAAAAGTAAGAACTATTTATGCTGTTAATTCGTTGTTCTGTTGAAAAATGTAAAATGCATAAGCCGCCATTAATTTCAGTGCAGCCTCGCTTTAACGCACGCTGTATGTTGTAGTAACGTTAATTTTAAAAATGTAACACAGCGATTGCATTAAGAACTAATTTATCTTTCATTTGCTGTCCAACCTGTATTTTTTAGTCAAGTTTATGATTATTTATCGATTAGAATAGGTGCCTCTCCCAAGATTTCTCCCGACATTTTCTTGGCAGCTTGGCTACTTTTCTCATTGTATAACCACGATTTGTGCCGCTAAATATGCACATTTTCGAACAAACTCTATATGCATTGTGTAATATGATGTTATAGGACTGTCATCTGAAGAATTCTGAGCAGGTCAGTGAAAAAATTAATATATTTTGGTGGTTTATACGTTATCGCTATTTTTGGCTTGAATCAATGCTGTTGTGTGGTTTGCTATTGTGGTAAGCTAATATAACGCTATATTGTGTTTTCGCTGTAAAACACGTAGAAAATCTGAAATATTGGCTGGATTCACAAGATCTGTGTCTTTCATTTGCTGTACGCTGTGTATTTTTCATAAATGTTTTATGACGAGTATTTAGGTAATACACGATGGTCTCTGTAGTTATTCTAGTTGCTTTGGTGAGAGTTGTGATGGTGGCTGCAATGGTAAACTATGATTTATACCTGAAATATGCACATTTTTCTAACAAAACATATGCTATACAATAAATATGTTATCAGACTGTCATCTGATGAAGTTGTTTCTTGGTTAGTGGCTATTTATATCTTTATTTGGTCGAATTTGTGATAGCTACTGATGCAGTAAAAAAATGGTGGAGTAAAAAAAGTGGTGTATTTTGCTAACGTGGTTAGCTAATAGATTTACATATTGTGTCTTCCCTGTAAAACATTTTAAAAATCAGAAATGATGGCTGGATTCACAAGATGTGTATCTTTCATCTGGTGTCTTGGACTTGTGATTTAATGATATTTAGATGCTAGTATTTACTTGTGACGCTATGCTAGGCTATGCTAGTCAGCTTTTTTACTGATGGGGGTGCTCCCGGATCCGGGTTTGGGAGGAATTAGAGGTTAACCAGGTAAGCTAGTTGAGAACAAGTTCTCATTTACAACTGCGACATGGCCAAGATAAAGCAAAGCAGTGCGACAGAAACAACAACACAGAGTTACATGGAATAAACAAGCATACAGTCAACACAATAGAAAAAAAAGAAAGTCTATAGACAGTGTGTGCAAATGGCATGAGGAGGTATGGCAATAAATAGGCCATAGTAGCAAAGTAATTACAATTTAGCAGATTAATACTGGAGTGATAGATGAGCAGATGATGATGAGCAGATGATGGTGTGTAAAGTAGTGATACTGGTGTGCAAAAGAGCAGCAAAGTAAATAAAAACAATATGGGGATGAGGTAGGTAGATTGGGTGGGCTATTTACAGATGGACTACGTACAGCTGTAGCGATCGGTTAGCTGCACAGATAGCTGTGTTTAAAGTCAGTGAGGGAAATGAAAGTCTCCAGCTTCAGAGATTTTTGCAATTCGTTCCAGTCACTGGCAGCAGAGAACTGGAAGGAAAGGCGGCCAAAGGAGGTGTTGGCTTTAGGGATGACAAGTGAGATATACCTGCTGGAGCGCGTGCTACGGGTGGGTGTTGTTATCGTGACCAGTGAGCTGAGATAAGGCGGAGCTTTACCTAGCATAGACTTGTAGATGACCTGGAGCCAGTGGGTCTGGCGATGAATATGTAGCGAGGGCCAGCAGACTAGAGCATACAGGTCACAGTGGTGGGTGGTATAAGGGGCTTTGGTAACAAAACGGATGGCACTGTGATAGACTGCATCCAATTTGCTGAGTAGAGTATTGGAAGCTATTTTGTAGATGACATCGTCGAAGTCGAGGATCGGTAGGATAGTCAGTTTTACTAGGGTAAGTTTGGCGGCGTGAGTGAAGGAGGCTTTGTTGCGAAATAGAAAGCCGATTCTAGATTTGATTTTGGATTGGAGATGTTTGATATGAGTCTGAAAGGAGAGTTTACAGTCTAGCCAGACACCTAGGTATTTGTAGTTGTCCACGTATTCTAGGTCAGAACCGTCCAGTGTAGTGATGCTAGTCGGGCGGGCGGGTGCGGGCAGCGAACGGTTGAAAAGCATGCATTTGGTTTTGCTAACGTTTAAGAGCAGTTGGAGGCCACAGAAGGAGTGTTGTATGGCATTGAAGCTCGTTTGGAGGTTAGTTAACACAGTGTCCAAAGAAGGGCCAGAAGTATACAGAATGGTGTCGTCTGCGTAGAGGTGCATCAGGGAATCACCCGCAGCAAGAGCGACATCGTTGATATATACAGAGAAAATAGTCGGCCGGAGAATTGAACCCTGTGGTACCCCCATAGAGACTGCCAGAGGTCCGGACAACAGGCCCTCCGATTTTACACACTGAACTCTATCTGCGAAGTAGTTGGTGAACCAGGCGAGGCAGTCATTTGAGAAACCAAGGCTATTGAGTCTGCCAATAAGAATACGGTGATTGACAGAGTCGAAAGCCTTGGCCAGGTCGATGAAGACTGCTGCACAGTACTGTCTTTTATCGATGGCGGTTATGATATCGTTTAGTACCTTGAGCGTGGCTGAGGTGCACCCGTGACCAGCTCGGAAACCGGATTTCACAGCGGAGAAGGTACGGTGGGATTCGAAATGGTCAGTGATGTTAGATGTTAATTAACTTGGCTTTCAAAGACTTTAGAAAGGCAGGGCAGGATGGATATAGGTCTGTAACAGTTTGGGTCTAGAGTGTCACCCACTTTGAAGAGGGGGATGACTGCAGCAGCTTTCCAATCTTTAGGGATCTCGGACGAAATGAAAGAGAGGTTGAACAGACTGGTAATAGGGGTTGCAACAATGGCGGCGGATAATTTTTAGAAAGAGAGGGTCCAGATTGTCTAGCCCAGCTCATGTGTACGGGTCCAGGTTTTGCAGCTCTTTCAGAACATCTGCGATCTGGATTTGGGTGAAAGAGAAGCTGGGGAGGCTCGGGCAAGTAGCTGAGAGGGGTGCGGAGCTGTTGGCTGGGGTAGCCAGGAGGAGAGCATGGCCAGCCGTAGAGAAATGCTTATTGAAATTTTCGATTATCATGGATTTATTGGTAACCGTGTCGCCTAGCCTCAGTGCAGTGGGCAGCTGGGAGGAGGTGCTCTTGTTCTCCATGGACTTTACAGTGTCCCAAAACATTTGGGAGTTAGAGCTACAGGATGCAAATTTCTGTTTGAAAAAGCTAGCCTTTGCTTTCCTGACTGACTGTATATTGGTTCCTGACTTCCCTGAACAGTTGCATATCGCGGGGACTATTCGATGCTATTGCAGTCCGCCACAGGATGTTTTTGTGCTGGTCAAGGGCAGTCAGGTCTGGAGTGAACCAAGGCCTATATCTGTTCTTAGTTCTACATTTTTTGAAAGGGGCATGCTTATTTAAGATGGTGAGGAAATTACGTTTAATGAACGACCAGGCATCCTCGACTGACGGGATGAGGTCAATATCCTTCCAGGATACCTGGGCCAGGTCGATTAGAAAAGCCTGCTCGCAGAAGTGTTTTAGGGAGCGTTTGACAGTGATGAGGGGTGGTCGTTTGACCGCGAACCCATAGCGGAAGCAGGCAATGAGGCAGTGATCGCTGAGATCCTGATTGAAAACAGCAGAGGTGTATTTGGAGGGCAAGTTGGTCAGAATAATATCTAAAAGG
The DNA here is from genome assembly GCF_016432855.1 of Salvelinus namaycush. Taxonomy (NCBI): domain Eukaryota; kingdom Metazoa; phylum Chordata; class Actinopteri; order Salmoniformes; family Salmonidae; genus Salvelinus; species Salvelinus namaycush. The sequence goes on along the minus strand of NC_052327.1, from coordinate 51,919,238 downwards.
GTGCCCATGTTTACGGATTTAGGGTTGTACCTGGTGGTTTCCTTGATAATTTGTGTGAGATTGAGGGCATCTAGCTTAGATTGTAGGACTGCTGGGGTGTTAATGGCTTTAGGACAACAAAGTCAAGATATTGAAGAGGCCATCACAAAGACCTGACCTCAATCCCATAGAAAATCTGTGGCCAGAACTGAAAAAGTGTGTGCGAGCAAGGAGGCCTACAAACCTGACTCAGTTACACCAGCTCTGTCAAGAGGAATGGGCCAAAATTCACCCAACTTATTGTGGGAAGCTTGTGGAAGGCTACCCAAAATGTTTGACCCAAGTTAAACAATTTTAAAGGCAATGCTACCAAATACTAATTGAGTGAATGTAAACTTCTGACCCACTGGGAATGTGATGAAAGAAATAAAAGCTGAAATAAATAATTCTCTCTACTATTATTCTGACATTTCACATTCTTAAAATAAAGTGGTGACCCTAACTGACCTAAAACAAGGAATTTTTACTAGGATTAAATGTCAGGAATTGTGAAAAAAGGAGTTTAAATGTATTTGGCTAAGGTGTATGTAAACTTCCGACTTCAACTGTTTATACTGTATTATATTCGACTATATTTTAGTCAATGCCACTCCAACATTGCTTGTTCTAACATTTATATATTTCTCAATTCCATTATTTTACTTTTAGATTTGCGTGTATTGTGGTGAGTTGTTAGATATTACTGCACTGTTGGAGCTAGGAACACAAGCATTTCGCTACACCCGCAATAACATCTGCTAAATATGTGTATGTCACCAATAAAATTTGATTTGTGTACTGATGGTGCACCATGACAGTGAAGCCTGTAGAGCTGTTTAACACTGTGTCAGTGTGAAAAGTAGGGAATTAACTAGGAAAACGGACAAATCAAGAACATTACATTGCTATACTGACTCTATTAAAAACTCACAATGCACAAAAAAACCATCTGAATTATCGCTTAATTTGGCCTCTGGTTTAATCGTTTGATTCAGGTCTAGTGTGAATGAGGCAAAAAGAATACCTACTTTTGGCCAGCTCTCTCTCAAACGGTACATCAACTGGCGAAAGCTAGCTAAGTTAATTTACTTCTGCTGAAACGGGACAAAAAGGCTACAAACAACAGCTGTTAGATAGTAATAATGGCCACTTCATATCGTTACCTGACAGATAGCTACAGGCTGGAGCTGAAAATGGTTGTGGTAGCTACTAGCTAGCTAATTCATTCACCTCAGTCAAGAGGGGATGAAACATTAGCTAACGTTACATGTCAGTTACACTACTAGCTCAGCACTGGGAATAAACACTAGTTTCGTTTTTTTCTGTTAAGTTAAACAGCAGTTACCTTACCAGCTACATCAGTCAACTAAAGAGTAGCCAGTTTCTGCTCTGCTTGCTTTTACAACTTGGAGAATGAGTGCAACACATACAGACTGACAGCAGCTGCCTCAGTTCAACTCTCCTGTGCTGGTCCAGCCAGTCTTTCGGAAGCTTTGCCTTCACACAGCCTGTCCGACCACTCTGAGACATCCGCATGGTCCTAAAGCACATCAATGCCATTTTTGGTATCACAGTGCAATGATAAAACTGTGGGGACCAAAACTGCAATTTCAGAATGTGTGTGTGTGGGGGGGGGGGGGGGGGGGGGTCATAACGCCCCCCCCGTCCCCAGTGAAAGTTGCGCCCCTGCTATATACTATACATAACATGAGTTATTACTCAAATAAAAATGAATGTTCCAGAAGAACATTGATGTCTTTCCCTGATTAACAACCGTGAAGAGGACAGCGTCTCAGTCTTGGAACTGATCCCTCTATAGATGCCAGGCAGGGCTTGGATTCACACCTGGCTTCAAATACCATTTGAAATCTTTCAAACACTTTAAGCGTTTGCTTTTGCCTGCCTGGAGTGTAAGTTGGTGCAGGGTTTGTAGTTTGGGAGAATTATGTTGGTCGATTAAAGCTAGGTAAGCTCAATCAAGCACAGAGAAAGTATGTTCAATTATTTCAAATACTATTTGAACCCAGGTATGTTTGGATTGGAAGCTGCCGTCCGCCAATGCTGTCTACTAAAAAAAGGGCTTGATATGATCAAGCAGTGAAATAATTCTCGGACAGAGCATGAAGGGGAGCCGAGGAGATAGAATGTAGAATGCAGAAGAGGATATTCCGAGGAACCCACAGCCTTCCGGAACTAGAGTGTCGGGTTTCAAACCCTCTTGCTCCATGCCTGGTTAGTTAGCTACGTATCTGCAAAAACATCGACATCAACTTCAGATGACGGCCTTTTAAAATGGATGCGTGGCAATCAAATCCTTGGGGGACACAGGGGGTGCCTCCTTCCCCACAGAGTAAGCCACTGGCTAGGAGAGACACCTTTGAGTGCAGAGCATTTGCTTTAGGGTGTTTGAGTGCCAGGTGGGCTGGGTTTGCACTTTTGGGACTTTTCCCATTGGTTCCATTGCATCCGCCAAACTCAGTCAAGCACAACTAAAGTATTTGAAATGACTGAACTCAGGTCTGGATGCCTGGCGGTGTCTCCGGCCCCCTCTGATTACGTGCTCACATACATACACGGGGGCTAATGGGGATAGCATATGAACATCTTATCGTTGATTAGGCCAACACTTTCACACTCCTAATGAGAAGGGATTGCACTCAGCCTTGGCATGTCAGACATATTTATAATACACCAGGGAGACGAAGGACAAAATGTTTGACAAGATACTGTAACTCATTTTATTTACTGCCATATCGTGAGATTTTATTCTAACGTTGTTGTGTGACGTTAACTCTAAATTAACAATGTAGCTAAACCCTTAGGTCCCCCATAGGACCTTGTTCCTGACATTACAAAATATGCTTGCTAATGAAACAGAGGTTATTCTCCTTTCACAAAATGAATACCAATACACAATAATCTCACAATAGCTGGATATTCCCCACATCCTTAGATATCATTTGTATCTCACCTGCTGGCTGTGGTATTGTGTGAGAATAGTCTAAATGACTAAACCCTTATGGTCTTGAGACCAAAGTTAAGACTTTAAAAAGGAAACCTGTTTAAATAAGAAGTGTCCAAGTCAAAGACCCCCTACTTCATATCCAACAACATAGTAGGCACAAGAATGAGCTGTTGACTAGTGAGACTGACCTGCTAAAAATCCGATATACAGTGGGGTCTGAAATTATTGACACCCTTGATAAAGAAGAAAATAAATAAATAATTCAAATACTGAGCTATATTGTACGCTTAAGAACATTTGGAAATTAGATAATTTTATACTAATGCAATTAGTTTGTTTTCAGTGGGTTTCAAGTCCGGAGAATGAGATGGCCATTGCAAAATGTTGATTTTGTGGCCAAATAAAAAACAGAAATGTGGATTTTCATGTCTGCATCGGGTTATTGTCTTGCTGGAAGATCCACTTGAGGATAAGTTTCAGTCTCCTGGCAGAAGCAAACAGGTTATTGGCTAAAATGTCCTGGTACTGGGTAAAATTCATGATGCTGTTGACCTTAACAAGGGTTCCCAGGACCAGTGGAAGCAAAATAGCCCCATAACGTCAAAGATCCACCATATTTTACAATTGGTATGGAGTTATTTTCTGCTCATGCATTCTCATTTTAACACCGAACCCAACACTGGTGTGCTTGGCCAAATAGCTCTATTTTCCCATTTCATATGGCATGTATTAATTTGTGGATGTTCATCATCCATTTAGTATGATACACTACATGACCAAAAGTATGTGGACACCTGCTTGTGGAACATCTCATTCCAAAATCATGGGCATTAATATGGAGTTGGTCCCCCCCTTTGCTGCTATAACAGCCTCCACTCTTCTGGGAAGGCTTTCCACTAGATGTTGGAACATTGCTGCGGGGACTTGCTTCCATTCAGCCACAAGAGCATTAGTGAGGTCGGGGGCACTGATGTTGGACGACTAGGCCTGGCTCAGTCGGCATTCCATTCGGGCAGGTCTCCTGGCATCCACCAAACCCAGATTCATCCGTCGGTCTGAGTGAAAAATGAAACATCACTTGGTGTAAATGTTTTTAGTACGCATTCACCATCACATGTACTTGAAATTCATTTTCATTAATGCTATTGAAAATGTAAAATGATTCCAATGTCTCGAGTAACATTTACATTTTTATGAAATTGAGCACATTGATAGATATTAAGGTAACTTTGAATAAGACCTTAATTGAAACTGTAAAGCCTACGGACTTTGTTTCGATGTCTTTTGTCATTGGAGACTACCTGTGCTGGTAGTCACAGGTACACATCTGCAAGATGGTGCTGGCAGACTTAAATAAGAAATGAATGTCAAATCAGTTGCATTAAGTTGTTGTTCTCATTTGTTTGCTGTCAAACTTTACCATAAGGTCTACAACAAAAATACCCAAACGAGATTTGTAACTAGAATTTTTCTCACCGGATACTTTTTTTTACTCTTATTTGAGTAGTTTCTTAAGAGTGTTATTTATTCAAGTAAAAATAAGCATCCTATTTACAGAACTTTTATTGAAGTATAGATTTTCAGTACTCTACCCATCTGTGCAAATTATACATAGCCTAACTATAACATGTGGGCGAACATCCACACTGGAGTTAAATGTATCATTCTACCGTAGGCCTACATCTGTTAATCAACTGATGGCCCAAATCAGCTCATCAACTCAACTAGGGGGGAAAAAACTGTAGCATAATACCGTTTTTCACACCTTTCAATATGTGGCTAATAATATGATAGGCTAATGGATAGCCTACAAAATGTAGCCTATTTGAATATAATCAAATTAACAAGGGGCCTATTGCAACCATCGATGGTACTAGATTATCGGCAGCTGGTGTCTAGTTAAACCATCAATATACGCTAAATTCACCAGCACAACTGATCTTAATTGCAACCATTATTAGTCACCTCATTACCGCTCCCTAAAAGATGTCGGTGTTACCTTAATCAGAGATGTGTATTTAATGGCGGGATGCTCATGTCTCCGCAATAACAATGGGAGTCGTTGTCCCAAAGGCAGAAAGGCAGGCAGGAAGTTTAGCTCTTCATATTAAACCCATAGAAACACGTTCGGCTTATTCTGGACAGATTTTGGCAAGAGTGAGCCTTCTGGTCGCTAAATCCGGAGAAATGATGGACCATGTAAAAAAAAACTGCAGTAGTGCTGTCCGGTTAGAACATGATGTTGAGGCCCGTCAGTGTAATCCTGATAGTCACCACCACACACACACACAGCTGTTTCCATTTGAGGATGTTTATATGATTTTTGTAATCCGAATGACTTGGAATCTTATTGTTATGGTTATTTCAATGCATGCGCAACATTCAGACATTCGTGTTACTGTCGACAATAAAAAGTCCTCAGAAACATGGCATCTTCTCCCTTCAGATGACGATAACGCTCTGACCTGAATGGGCGGGTGCACTGTCCAGATGTGCATTTCCAAGCGCTCTGATTGGTTGGGTATGGCAGGGCTATGGTGGGTAAGGGATAATTTAGGTAGGCTGAGCAGCCAAACTAACGGGATTTAAGCGGAAACTGAAGGGACTGTGAGGGGAAGTTAGGTAGAGAGGAGAGGAGCAGGACAGCTTTTATTAAAGCCACCCCAATATTTCTCATGGAAATATTAACATCCACGAAAAGGCCTCTAACCTAAATGGCACAGTCTCTAATGGGGGCCACAGTATTTAAAGGACATCAGTCTCTGAAAAGCCACAGGCCTCGAAAGGAATCTTATTGCTAGCGTGCCAAATCTTACCCGGCAGGACAAGGGGGCCACCCCGTGAGGGCGGTACACAGATACGCAGAGATAGTCTTGGGCCACCCCATGGAACACCACGTGGGTGCGGGAGTGCCCTCTAACTGGGCTGGTGCAGGGCAGCTGGGCCCCATCCTTAGACGCCGAGTGCAATGCTGGAGGCTGGCCACGGCTGAAGCAGGTGGCTCGCCTACTGCGGCGGAGGAATGTGGCATGCCGGCCACAACTGTCGTTGGCAGCTCACTGGCTGCGGCTGAGGCTGGTGACACTTTCCCCACTGCTGAAAGCAATGACTGTCATGGTGGCGCATGTGGGGACCCCTGGGTGAGGATCATCAGGGATCTGAAGGCAGGGGTCGGCTGTGCCCCAGAGACAAGGTCAGGTGGTCTCCCATGTGGGACGGGCTAAGAGTCGTCCAAGGCTGGAAGCAAGCCACCCCCAGAACTAGAGACAGCAGGCCCTCCGGGTCAGGGAACAGTGGTTCCCTCAGGTCAGGGAATGGTGGTTCCCCCAGGTCAGGGATCGATGGTTCCCCCAGGTCAGGAAGCAGAGGGCCTAGCAGGGCAGGGGACTTGGAACCCCGTACTAAATCTGAGTACTGCACGCCAGGTATAGTGGGAGGCTGCAGCAAACCTAGCCAAGCAGGGAACGTATAGTCTAGTATAGTGACTGGGTGCAGGCTGAGGGCTGTGAACTGTCTAACTGCACACCTAGAAGAGCAGATAACTGGGTCTAGCGGGACGGGAGACCCAGGGCCTAGAACTAGGGCAGGTGGTTTGGCATGTAGCACTGAGGGAGCTGACTGTTGGCGACTGAGGCTGGGGGCTGCCGACCAACTGAGGGCAGATGCTGCAAACCTAGTGGGGCAGAGAACCTATAGCCTGGCGGAGCAGTGGACTGAGGACCGACTAGAGCTGGAGACCGCGAAACTAGAACGGCTGAAGGCTTGGGGCCTAATGCTGATAACTTTAGGCTTGACAGGGAGAACGTATCTGGACCTGACAGGGAAACCGACTCTGGACCCGACAGGGAAACTGACTCTGGACCTGACAGGGAAACTGACTCTGAACCTGACAGGGAGAAAACGAAGCTGAAACTGACAGGGAGAACGACTCTGAACCTGACAGGGAAAATGACTCTGAACTTGACAGGGAGAATGACCCTGGACCTCTCAGGGAAACTGACGCTGGACCTGACAAGGAAACTGACTCTGGACCTGCCAGGCAGAACGACTCGGAACCTGACAGGGAAACTGATGCTGGACTTGGAGAATGGTAGAGCTCTAGGCCTACTAGAGAAACTGGTACCTTTGAGCCTAGCGGGGCAGGAGCCTGTTGACCCACCTGGGCTATGGACTGAGGGACGACTAATGCTGGAGACCAATGACCTAGTGTAGCTGGAGACAACAGACCTCGTGCAGCTGGAGACAACAGACCTCGTGCAGCTGGAGACCAATGACCTAGTGCAGCTGGAGACAACAGACCTAGTGCAGCTGGAGACCAATGACCTAGTGCAGCTGGAGACAACAGACCTCGTGCAGCTGGAGACAACAGACCTCGTGCAGCTGGATACAACAGACCCCATGCAGCTGGAGACAAATTACCTAGTGTAGCTGGAGACAAATTACCTAGTGCAGCTGGAGGCAACAGACCTCGTGCAGCTGGAGGCAACAGACCTCGTGCAGCTGGAGACAACAGACATCGTGCAGCTGGAGAACAATGACCTAGTGCAGCTGGAGACAACAGACCTCGTGCAGCTGGAGAACAATGACCTAGTGCAGATGGAGACAACAGACCTCGTGCAGCTGGAGACAAATGACCTAGTGCAGCTGGAGACAACAGACCTCATGCTGCTGGAGACCAATGACCTAGTGTAGCTGGAGACCAATGACCTAGTGTAGCTGGAGACCAGTAACCTTGTGCAGCTGGAGACCAATGACCTTGTGTAGCTGGAGACCAATGACCTAGTGCAGCTGGAGACAAATGATCTAGTGCAGCTGGAGACCAATGACCTAGTGCAGCTGGAGACCAATGACCTAGTGTAGCTGGAGACAAATGATCTAGTGCTAGGGACTGAGGGCAGAAGAGGGCTGAGGACTGAAAACCTAGCACAGGTAACTTGTGGCTTAACAGGGCAAGAGGATCTAAGCCTGGCGGGCTAAGGAGCTGTGGGCTGACTATGTCTGGAGACTGCGAGCCTAGTACAATGAACTTGGGGCCTTGTAAGACTGGGGGCTCTAAACCTGGTGGGATAGGCCTAACAACTTAGGCAGGGCAGGAGAATGCAGAGCTGCAGATGGGGCAGCTAACTTATGGCCTAGCATGGCAGGGGGCTCTAAGCCTGGCGGGCTAGGACACTGTGTACCCAACAAAGAGGGGGTATGCGGTACATGCAGGGCAGGATACACTAGACCTACTTGAGGGTCAGGACAGACTTGGCATACTGGGAAGGCAGGGAACTCTAAACCTGACCCTACCGGGATGAAAGACACTGACTCTGTTGGGAAGAAATGGAACTCTGACCCTACAAGGAAGGAAGGGAACTCTGACCTTACCGGGGAAGGAGGGGAACTCTGACCCTACCGGGAAGGTTGAGAACTGTATCTCTACCGGGAAGCAAGGGAATTCTAAACCTGACCCTACCGGGAAGGAAACTCTAAGCGTACCATGGAGGCAGGATACACTGGAACCCCTTGAGGGGCAGGACACTGAACGCCTGGTTACTTTACACTGAACGCCTGGTTACCAGCAGGTCCCACCAGGCTGTGACTGGAGAGGCCTCAACGTCTGGGCTGTACTTGACCTCTGCAGTAGCTGCAGGCTGTGGCTCCATCCAAGAAGCAGGCTGTGGGCCAGGAGCAGTGAGGGAGTCCTGAGGGAGAGCAGGTGGAGTCTTTGAGGCTGAAGGTTCCAGGGTAGCAGACAGTCAAACCTCGGATACCCGAGCGGCCAAGATGGACGTCTGTTGGGAGAGCGGCTGGACCACCTCGGGGGGAGGTGGCGTTCTTGACTCTCTGGCAGATATGAGGTAGGCTCCAGCCCGGGGGTCCTGGAGCGACGAAGATCTGATGAAAAGCTGGGCCACCTCGGGACATAGTGGGGGTCCCAATGGTCCCGTGGAGGTGGTGAACACTCAGGCCGGGAGCTCCTGGAGTAGTGTCTCTCATGGGAGTAGCCGGGCTGACTTGGGGAGTACTGGCAGTGATGGAGCTCCCGTGGCGGTGACAATGGCTCTAGCCGGAGTGGTGGTGGTGGTGGTCAGGAGAGTAGTGGCGGTACCGGTGCTCCCACGGTGGTGACTCAGGCGGGGAGAGCCTAGAGTACGCCCTCCTGATCTCTTGCTGCTTGTGACGTAGGTACTCCCATTCTCTCATCAGCTCCCAACTGGTGAGGGTGTAGTCACTCCCTGACCACTGAGGAGGCCTGAAGCAGGGCTGGTAATCTCTTAGATGAGAGAGGTTTGTAGGGCCTCACAACTCATCTTCCTCATGTGCATGATGGCTTTGTGTGGCGTTGAGGGCTGAAGTGGGTGGTGACAGGTGTCTCGTATGTCTTAGGGATGCAGGATAACTCGTCTGTATCCTGGGGCGTGGAAACAACTCCTTTAATGGCTACTTCAACATCTCAATTATAGCAGATCAGAATCCGACGATACGAAGGACCATGTAAAAGCTATTGGTCGCTAAATCTGGGGAAATGACGGACCATGTAAAAAACTGTTGGTCACTAAATCAGGCATGAAGGACCACAGAAAAACGTTTGGATGTTATGCCCTCACCCATCTGAGCGGTCGGCTGTGAATGCCCTCACCCACTATATACTTATAACTGATTGGTTTGGTTCTGCCCTTCGGTTGACGATAACATTCTGACCTGACTGGGCGGGTGCAGTGTCCAGATGTGCATTTCCAAGCGCTCTGATTGGTTGGGAATGGCAGGGCTATGATGGGTGAGGGATAACTAAGGTAGGCTGAGCAGCCAAACTAACGGGACTTAAGGGAAACTGAAGGGACTGTGAGGGGAAGTTAGGTAGAGAGGAGAGGAGCAGGACGGCCTTTTTTACACTTCTTCTCTGCCTTAGTCCTGCTTGTGTAACAGGGTTATATTGGTGATTCCCCTTGCCACTTTATTGTTAAGCCAATGGGTTTTTGGTTTTAGTTTTATCTTGCCTTCACCTACTCAACATGTCATCTTATTGGCTGGTTTGCGTAGCTTGCTTACGAGGGGGGATGTTTCAGTTAGAATCGTACAAGTGAACAAGCACCAAACCAGCGGTAAGTTGTTGGTTGCAAAGCACTGTACGTCAAAAGTGATTTTTATACTCCCAAGTGATGATTTAAATGTACAATTTATATCAATTTGTTTGTAAATGTTATTCAAACATCACACATAAGATGCAGTGTTTTTTGGAGAATATTGGTTGTGCATTTTGTTGTAAAGAATTCCCGCCAGTACTAGCTAGCAACTTACTGTGTCTGGTGGGGGGGTTCATATATTTTGTACAGTGCGTGAGTGCAGAGTTGGATGGTGAGCCGTGCATTGCATGACGTGCAATTTTGTGCTGTTCCTATCAGGTACATTGTTAAAGATATTATATTGTATATTGTAATTGTATTATTTTGGTAACTACATGCCCAGTGAACAAGCACCAAACCAGCGTGCGTGAGTGCAGAGTTGGATGGTGAGCCGTGCATTGCATGACGTGCAATTTTGTGCTGTTCCTATCAGAATAAATCTCCATGACTGGTGCTACACGTTGGAGTTCGTGTCGACGATTGATTGTACACAACGCAAGCAGAGTACTGTTACACTTGCAACCAAAGTATTTTGTTATCGGAACAACTTAGTCCTTTTTTAACAGACTAAGGGAAATGTATCTATTTGACAAGCATTCTGTACAATATTAATAACTTGTTAACCACAGCAAATCTACTGTGGCAATTTACCCGAAACTTTGTATGAATGGAAACTAATGCTGGTGTAGCCTAATGTTATTATTTTATTAGTTTCCTATTTATGTTATCCAACATTGTCTGGTATGATCATTTCTTATCAAGATCGAGGTAAAATATCCCTTGACTGTCCATTTTGTAATGTGACCATAAATCAAGTCAATCGGGGGATTGAGTTATTAGTGCCAGAAGGGCGTGCACTGGAATCGAACCCATGATGACTCGGTATGTCTATATGTGCACACGGAAGGCAGAGGCCCTAACAGCTCTGAATATATTCATGCTTGTGCACTGTGTCCATGTGAGCCCTGTGGAACCTGGCATCGACCTCTATGTTGCCTTCCATTCTTGGTGTGAATGACTTGAGGATATCCTGTTGACATGAGGGTCTCCTGCACCCATGTGTATGTGTGTGTTTGTGTGTGTGTGTGTGTGTGTGTGCCCCACAGCAAACTGAATAATATATTTTTTTCAGCACACCTATAGTAAACCATGTCCACTACATTACAGTTACTGAGTTACTTATTTACCGATTCACATATGCCATATTTACTCTGGGAAAGAAGTGTCTTTCAGAGGCAAATGAGGTGACTGGTCATCAGTTAGGGCTATTTTCAGCTTCATCACCAATGGGGAAAAGATGACAAGTGAAAAATGATGGAGAAATTCTACAACAGGATTCCTAACAGTAATGATGAAAGTGGCATTCTTAGAACCGTTTTTTATTCTAACCCATTTATCAGCCTGTAGTAAAGCCATTACTCTGACTGTTTGTTTACTGTTTGTTTCCGTGGAGACAGAAGCCCCTGACGACTTGGCCTGACCTAGACGGTCGTTGGGTAACAGATTATCGCAGGTGGCAAAACGTCCTTACACTGACATTTAACTCTGACATCCAACCCTGGGTCTGTATAGATAGAGGGGGCAGTTAAGCTGTGTCCACTATGTTCATGGTCACCCATTCACAAAACATTTGATCACCACAAAAGTGAACTTCATTGGCCATCAATTAGCAAGCTGTGATCGCATGGGTTGGGTACATAGGCTACTGCATCAAACTGGTTCCCTTCTGGAGTGTAGATGCATCTTGGGTTTGGTGCTTCAGTTTTGACACAGACATTAATCAACTGTGTTCCTAGGAAAGATTGTTGATCTTGTTTCGGATTATTTCTCACAGTCTTCAAAGTACATCATGTGTGAAGCATATGAAACCGGAGCTCCAAGTTGGTGGACAAGGTTGTGTAAGAGAGAGATTCATTTACAGTGTGGGCCTACCCTACAATCATCTGTAGGAACATGACACAAACAAAAGAGAAAAGAAAACTCTCCCTTAGAGGGTTGTAGCCATTCTTAATTGTACAGGTATGTAATGCTACTTACCACATGTTACATACAGAACATATTAAACTGCAAACATGTTGCACTTTAATGCACAACTGCTTTTGACTTAGGCCTACATCCAATATCAGGGGATAATAAAATCTAAATTTGGGGAGCTAAACTCTTGACTACTTCTTCTCCTCTTACAGGCCTCGTCTAGTCGATTCAGAATCAGTGGTTCTTATTAGGACGACATGGGCACCGAAAGCAGTACGGAAAGTGTCATTCAACCACTCTCTCTCTCTCACCTCTCTTACAAACCACTACCGAGCAGTTCTTCTGTTACGGAGGCAACAGGACCTGAGTGGAGGTTACACTATAATTGGGGTGAGCATACATGTCGCTGTTTTTTTACACCCCCAGTCTCTCTGGGACCCCAAATGCTAGGTCACATTTCTGCGAGAGGCCCCCTGTTCCAAGTTGTAAAATGGAACCCTATAAGTGCTTGGAATAGGGGGGGGGGGGTATTTTGGCAGAGGTTTCCTGAAGACGTTATCCACTGTGGGTGCTCAGGTGTCAGTCAAGCTAGCAGTTTCCATTGGCCCGGTCCAGGAGGGCCCCTGGTTGGATATGTGAAGCTGGTGCTTCACACTCTGCTTCCTGCTTTAGAACCCCTGTGGTTATTTCTGATTGGTAACAAGCATTCAAAATGCAACAGGAAAAAAAGACCTTGTAAAATCTACAGAGTTATGATTATTTTTGTGTAGGCAGGGGCTACAGTTTATACGGTTAACTAAAGGACACTTGGACAGTCCTTTCAAAAACATTATGGCTGTGATTTGTTTCTCTGAAATAATGATATTAGAGAACTGGTCAACACTGCAAGTCCTGAGTAGATGAAACTTTAAGAAGGGTAATAGGTGTTTACTAGTTGAGTTAGATTTAACAACATGTCACAGGGAGAGCAGTGAGTGACAGTGCAGCAAGTGTCATCACGTCAGTCAACCTGGGGAGGGCATCTGGTAGTTTAAAATGGTGTGAATATGATCAGCATCAGTGTAGACAGCCAACGGTAGCAAGTAGACTAACTGGATTAGATTTCAGTACCTTCTGCAACTAAAAAGTGTATGCATTTAAATGGAGGAAACCATCAAGAAGCAAACTTTTCCTGGGCAGTAAAAAACTACCGAGAAAGTGATAGTTGGGGCCGTGGAGGTGAGTGAAGCCCTTACCCTTGAGAAGGGTAAAAGATGACTGTTGTGTCCTGTGAGATCCAGGACGAGACTGTGGTAGTTTCTCCCCTCTACCAAGATGATTGCGACATGGAGCGGGGCGATCAGGAGTGCAGCGAGAGGGTCGTCATCAACATCTCGGGACTGCGCTTCGAAACTCAACTGAAGACCCTCTCGCGCTTTCCCACCACGCTCTTGGGAGACCCGCGTAAAAGGATGCGCTTTTTCGATCCGTTGAGAAATGAGTACTTTTTTGACAGGAATAGACCCAGCTTTGATGCCATCCTCTATTATTACCAGTCTGGAGGAAAGCTTAGGAGACCTGTCAACGTTACCATGGACATTTTCATGGAAGAAATGACATTTTATGAAATTGAAGAGGAAGCCATAGATATGTTTAAAGAAGATGAAGGTATGATCATAGAGGTGGAACGTCCGATGCCTGACAACGAGTTTCAGCGCCAGTTGTGGCTTTTGTTTGAGTACCCGGAGAGCTCAGGGCCTGCCCGGATGATCGCTGTAGTATCAGTCAGTGTGATTGTAATATCCATTGTGATCTTCTGTCTAGAGACTTTACCACAGTTCAGGGAAGATACCAGCGCAGACCTACCATTAAGTAATCACCTTACCACGAATGGGACTACTCTCCATAAAAAAAACAATCTATTCACAGATCCGTTTTTTATGGTGGAGACACTTTGCATCGTGTGGTTTTCCTTTGAGTTTATCGTGAGGTTTTTATCTTGCCCGACCAAACCGGCTTTTTTCAAAAACGCAATGAACTCCATCGATATCTTAGCGATTGCACCTTATTTCATCACCCTTGGCCTTGAACTAGCAGAGCAACAGGGAGCAGGAAACGAGCAGGCCATGTCGTTAGCCATTCTCAGAGTCATCCGTTTGGTTCGAGTGTTCAGGATTTTTAAACTTTCCAGGCACTCCAAGGGTCTCCAAATTCTGGGCCAGACACTCCACGCCAGCATCAGCGAACTCGGGCTTTTGATATTCTTTCTTCTCATAGGGGTTATTCTGTTCTCCAGCGCTGTTTACTTTGCAGAGGCAGACGACCCTGAATCGGGATTCTCAAGTATCCCCGCCGCCTTCTGGTGGGCGGTGGTGTCCATGACTACGGTTGGATATGGAGACATGTGCCCGGTTACTATTGGTGGCAAAATAGTGGGATCTATGTGTGCCATCGCAGGAGTGCTGACCATAGCCCTACCTGTCCCTGTTATCGTGTCCAATTTTAACTACTTCTACCACAGAGAGCGTAATGACGAGGAAACCGCCGTGTATAGCCACGTGACTTGTGGTCAACAGAACGCTTCATTCGGAGAATTCAAATCGACCAGCGACAGCAGACAGTCCCTCGCCAAATCAGAGTACACGGAAGAGGATTCTTGCGCGACAATCAGATTAACAAACTTCAACCCATTTGAACATTACACTGGCAAGCTGACGGATGTATGAAAAACAAGCATCGGCCTAGTTGAGCAGGAAAAAAACCGTCTCCGTGAGTGGCCCCTGGGTACTTTATTTTACGCACGCTGTTAGTTGGCATGTAAATCTTCAAATATCTTGAATTCATTTGATGGATACCTACAGTAGGCTTATAGCTTCGTTACAGTAATGCCAGGTCAGTGCCAGTCCTATGTGCATGTTTGAATAATTACGCGCGTTTTTACTCACGCTATTACGCAGTGTTTGTTGTCATATAATCTTCAAATAGCTGGAATTAATTTGTTTGACACCTGCAGTAGGCCTATAGCTTCATCCCCACAACAATGTTTAGAACTGGGTTTCTTTTGCATGGCCTATAGAATTTCTGAACTCGGAGCGCCACTGTGTGGTTGAAACGCAGTCGTGCAGCAGACGCTTCTAAGGCAAAAATTATAACCGCTATTTGGGTTATCTGAACAGTGTGCAAGACATTGCTGATGATCAAAGTGTGTGTGTGTATTATTTACTCATGACTATACATACATTGTCCCTAACAAGCTTGTTAGGAACATTCTGGATTGAAGTGATGGAATATAACCCAACGAAAAAGCATTCTCTTCTTTCTACTTGCAGGGTACAAGATCAAAGACCCTTGCCTTTCTGCTACACTTGAAAGAAAATGCAAGCAATTCCATATATATTTGTAACTGTAAAAGTCAAGATAGTGATCAAACATCACACACTTGTCCCATGAACTACTGGCCAGCAATGTGAGATGACAGGTGCTGCTACATCATCAAATGGAGAGCCCCTTGAACAAACTACCAATCTGAATGTAAAATGAAACTTTCAATGTACTTTGAAATGTATTCAATGAACTGAAATAACAACTGTGTAGATATCCTGTAATGTATTGTTGTAAATATGCCTTTTTTTAAATGCTATCCTTATTTTCTCAGCTCAGAATCTAAATGCAAACATGCCTTGCTCTGTGTGCCTTTGTGGAAAATTTTGAAGGAACTATTTGTGTAGTCCTTTATTTTATATAACTATTTATTGTACACAAATTCAGATTTAGCTGTAAATGGTCCTTGGGAAGGAATCACTGGTGTTAAAATAACTTTCCCATAGGAATTTGAATTATGTCTGCATGTAAAGAGAAATCAGTTGTTCTATAAAATGTTAATGAAAGGTCTATTTCTATTTTTCTAAGATTGTAAAATTGTATGTGAACTTTTGAACTATATTTTTTAAATAAATAAATCCTTATTATTTTGTTTTAATATTAACTACCGTTCCTCCCAATGAGAGGGGGGTCTTCTCATTCTTTGTTGATTTCAGAAAAGCTTTTGACTCAATATGGCATGAGGGTCTTCTATACAAATTGATGAAAAGTGGTGTTGGGGGAAAAACATACGACATTATAAAATCCATGTACACAAACAACAAGTCTGCGGTTAAAATTGGCAAAAAACACACATTTCTTTCCATAGGGCCTAGGGATGAGACAGGGATGCAGCTTGAGCCCCAACCACTTCAACATATATATCAACAAATTGGTAAGGGCACAAGAACAGACTGAAGCACCCGGCCTCACCCGACTAAAATCTGAAGTCAAATGTCCACTGTTTGCTGATGATCTGGTGCTTTTGTCCAAAACCAAGGAGGGCCTATAGCAGCACCTAGATATTTTGGACAGATTCTGTCAGACCTGGGCCCTGACAGTAAAATTGTGTTCCAAAAAAGGTCCAGTTGCCAGGACCACAAATACAAATTCCATCTAGACACCGTTGCCCTAGATCCCACAAAAAACGATGCATACCTCGGCCTAAACATCAGCGCCAGAGGTAATTTCCACAAAGGTGTGAACGATCTGAGAGACAAGGAAAGAAAGGCCTTCTATGCAATCAAAAGGAACATAAAATTTGACATACCAATTAGGATCTGGCTAAAAATACTTGAATCAGTTATAGAACCCATTGCCCTTTATCGTTGTGAGGTCTGGGGTCCGCTCACCAACCAAGAATTCACAAAATGGGACAAATTGAGACTGCAAAATGATCCTCCGTGTACACAAAATAATTACTTGACACATTGGAAAGAATTAACAAAAAAACTGAGCAAACTAGAATGCTATTTGGCCCTAAAAAGAGAGTACACAGTGACTGACACAAAATTAAGGAAAGCTTTGACTATGTACAGAATCAGTGAGCATAGCCTTGTTATTGAGAGAGGCCACCGTAGGCAGACCTGGCTCTCAAGAGAAGACAGGCTATGTGCACACTGCCCACAAAATGAGGTGGAAACTGAGCTGCACTTCCTAACCTCCTGCCAAATGTATGACCATATTAGAGACACATATTTCCCTCAGATTACACAGATCCACAAAGAACTAGAAAACAAACCCAATTTTAATAAACTCCCATATCTATTGGGTGAAATACCACAGTGTGCCATCACAGCAGCAAGATTTGTGACCTGTTGCCACAAGAAAAGGGCAACCAGTGAAGAACAAACACCATTGTAAATACAACCCATATTTATGTTTATTTATTTTCCCTTTTGTACTTCAACCATTTGCACATCGTTACAATGCTGTATATATATATATACATAATATGACATTTGAAATGTCTTTATTCCTTTCGAACTTTTGTGAGTCTAATGTTTACTGTTAATTTAAATATTGTTTATTTCACTTTTGTTTATTATCTATTTGACTTACTTTGGCAATGTCAACAAACATATGTTCGCCTTGCTAATAAAGCCCATTGAATTGAATTGAGAGAGATCCAGAGGAAAGAAAGTAGTGTAAAAGAACACCTATAAGATGGCTTCCCTCTCTGTAACATTATTAATGGATTTGGAGTGTTAAGCACAATGGTACCTAGATAGCTGAGCTTTACAGTGAGTGGGCTTGATCCCTCCAATTACTCCCAGTTCCATTCTCATATGTCACATACAGTAGTGCTGTTGTCAGATGTGTGCTTTGTGCTTTATAACAACCACAAGATAAGCTGTAATACAATGTATTATACATCTGTCTGATCATGTAATACTATGTCAGTGATTAGGTCATGGTAATATCACGGAGAGAGTGTCATGGAGATGTGTTGTGCAGAGAGGGAGGGTTGGGAATACGGTCCATTTCTTATTAATGATATTCGAGTTCACTACAATTGATGTTTTCCTTAATGTCTATCAATGGATTGTCAATGGATCATGTCCATAGCTGCCTTCCCCATTGTTGAGTGCCCGGTTGACTGTAACAACTTAAAAATGGATATTGTTGATTTACAATTGTAATTTCGAATGAAATAGGTGGCCTAACTCACAAAACGAATTTTACATTTTAATGCTAGGCCTACAGAACACTATTTGAGTTGTAGCATTAATCCTAGACTCGTTCCTAATGGATATATCGATAAAGCTACACAGATGTGATGAAATTACAATGTGTGGTAATAAATATTGAGTTGTGGGATATTGATACAATTAGCTTCATCTGCTGGCTACATTGGCACATGGCCATTGGTGTATTTATGCCTATAGGCCTACTTCTACAGTATGTACAATTAATCATGCTTTGTAAATTATCATATCTTTTTTTGTTTATTACATCCATAAGATCCAAAAGTAATGACCCTAGATATTTTTCGAATTTGGTATGTTAATTAGATCAATTTTAAAAACACACATAACAAAAGACAATTTCATAAAATCATCAAGGATGACGCGAAAGAGTTAGGAGTTGTCTGATCATTTATAAGCCAATAACTAACATTCACTAATGGAGGCCTTCTATAAAAAAAAAGTTAATTAAATGAACTCACTGCAACTTGAAACAGATCTATCTTAAAACAGTAACATGCCTGTTTTCAATTAGTCCTATTGATTAGATTGACAGTAACAACAACAGAACATTGCGCCATGCACTAGGAAGGGCAGGGGGTAGGTGGTCAGGATAATGGTCGAGCGCGCTCTGTTCGGAGACGCGCTGCTCGAGACCGCTGTCCATGGTGCTGAAACAGGCACTCCTGCTGAAATGGTCTATACTGCAACCGCTCTTTCCGGTCAGTGGCCACTCACAGAATTGAGCTGATAGGAGAGTATGTACAACTGCGAAAGTTGAGAGAGAAACATGTAAACGGTATGAATTCATTACTGTAGTTTAAGTTTTAAAATATAAGTTTATCAGTAGCCTATCATTAGGACCATTGTTGATTGGTTGGGAAATAATTATTAAGGTACTGGCTGGCTCATAACCCTTCCTTCAGAAGAGCAGATATTACGCCAATGCTGGCACACACAATGCTCTTGCTTTTGTGGTGTAGAGAGAACTCGTGGCAGCGTGCTTTAGTATAGCCGGTCTGCATTGCGTCGAACCGCGCTCTCCTCCCTCCCTCCCTCTCTCTCCCTCTCCCACGCTCACCCCCGCCCCACCACACACACACACACACACACACACACACACACACTCCACTTTCTCTCCACCTCCACTCTCCTTGCATGTGAAATACCGAACAACAATATGCTGAACCATTATTTAGAAATGATTCTCTCTTCACATAATCGACTCCTCCCTCTATTTTAAGCACCTCCAGTCTCCATCCCCTCTTAACAGTGTGCCGGCTCGAGGTAAAACACATCCCAGAATTCCCGTCATATTGTCTAGGCTACTCGTAACAGGACATTTCTGCTGATGCGGTAATGTCTGAAAATGGCAAGTGTTCGTTTATTGCCCCTTAATGTATCTCCCCCCTGAATGGCAAAATAATACTTTCTCCTGCGGTATAAGCGGTTCAGTCCGAAGTACCCAACCGCCCAACCGGCTACAGACGTTGCGGCTTACAGTTACTTTTTCTCAGTTTTTTCCATCTTCACGTTTCTCCTCTGACTCCCGCGTGATTTGACATCGAATGTGAAGAAGAGACGACAGGATCAAGATGTAGACAAATAAGACATTTAAGTTATCCGAGATGAACGGCTCAGACAGTGATGCCTTGAGAGTTTTAGCCTACCAGGGCGATCTGACGCTGCACAGAGGAAAGCTCCAATGTGTTGCGGTGGGGTGCAACGTAAAGTGTTAATATATTAACACATGACAACAACTCTCCGGATGTCCAGGATGTCCTAGCGTTGAATGACTGTGCTGAGTCGCGGACAAGACGCATTCCGTCAGGATTCCTTCACGATCATCCTGAGGTAAGCCTTGAAACTGGTGCACTCTGTCTGTCTGTCTGTCTGTCTGTCTGTCTGTCTGTCATTTGAGGTTTACGGTCAAGAGGAATACTTCCAAGGCTATTGTTATCTATTACTATTAGGCCATTTATAGACTGTTATTTTTAGTGTATTTAACACTTCATTATTTGCGTGAGGCAAGTTTCAAACAGTGTTATGTGACAAAACATGCATATAAAGTGGTGCAATTATATGACATTTAACCCTGTCAAATATAATATGCATATTCGATTGCTTTATGTCTAGATTATCACCAATAAAACAATATAGTTTTCCCCTTTAAAAGGCTGATAAATAAACAGACAGGAAATGTAGCCTAGAGGCCAAATAAATAAATAAATGGCAGAAATTGCTGAGACAGCATATATCTCCACTGCTCCTTAGATCCGTTATTTTCTCTTTTTTTTCTCTCTGACTGTGTGACAGAGGCATCAGCAGCAGCAGCAGATGCAGCGGAGAGCAGCAATGGTTGAGTCAGCCAGAACCGCAGTGGAGCCGCACTGAGGCAAAGCAAGTTACACCCCCCCTATCTGGGGACTAGCACAAGAAATAGGGGGAGAAGAAGAAGAGTGCAGAAGGAAATTGTATACTGCCAAAACCTGAATGCCGCCTGTTCAATCAGATTAACCGGACAACAGGAATTCCACAACTCCTGCTGCAACAGAGCTCCCGAATTCGAGCTACAAGATGACCGTAGTGGCAGGAGATAACATGGACGAGACCGTGGCAGTGCCGGGGCACCCGCAGGACTCGTACCCCCCCGACCATGAAGACCACGACTGCTGCGAGAGGGTGGTCATCAACATAGCGGGGATGCGGTTCGAGACGCAACTCAAAACTCTCTCCCAGTTCCCCGAGACATTGCTAGGCAACCCCAAGAAGAGGATGCGCTACTTTGACCACCTGAGAAACGAGTATTTCTTTGATAGAAACCGTCCCAGTTTCGATGCCATCCTCTACTATTACCAGTCTGGCGGTAGGCTGAGAAGGCCCGTCAACGTCCCATTGGATATGTTCTCGGAAGAGATAAAGTTTTATGAGTTGGGAGTGGATGCCATGGAGAAATTCCGTGAGGATGAGGGCTTCGTCAGGGAGGAAGAACGTCCTTTACCTGAAAAGGAGTTCCAGCGTCAGATCTGGCTGCTTTTTGAGCACCCAGAGAGCTCCGGTCCAGCCAGAGGGATTGCTATAGTATCTGTTATGGTCATTCTGATTTCTATAGTCATCTTTTGTTTAGAGACTTTACCTGACTTGAAAGAAGACCCTAGGGGTCGGTTTAAGACTGTAGGGAACCATACTTTTTACTACAAACCAAACATCCTAAAAGATCCCTTCTTCATTATTGAAACTCTTTGCATTATCTGGTTCTCGTTTGAGTTGTTAGTGCGTTTTTTCGCGTGTCCAAGCAAGGCGGTCTTCTCCAAAAACATGATGAACATCATTGATATAGTGGCCATCATTCCTTACTTCATCACACTGGGAACGGAGCTGGCTGAGGACCCCGAAGACCAGGACGAGGGCATGGGAGAGCAGGCAACATCTCTGGCCATCCTCAGGGTGATCCGTCTGGTCAGAGTGTTTAGAATCTTCAAGCTGTCACGACACTCCAAAGGATTGCAGATCCTGGGACAAACCCTCAAGGCCAGTATGCGCGAGCTCGGATTGCTCATCTTCTTCCTCTTCATTGGAGTCATCCTGTTCTCCAGCGCGGTGTATTTCGCAGAGGCCGAGGAGAAAGGGTCGTACTTCGGCAGCATCCCAGAAGCCTTCTGGTGGGCCGTGGTATCTATGACAACTGTGGGCTATGGGGACATGGTGCCTGTCACTATAGGGGGTAAAATAGTGGGCTCCCTTTGCGCCATAGCCGGTGTGTTGACGATTGCGCTCCCAGTGCCTGTCATTGTGTCCAACTTCAACTACTTCTACCACAGGGAGACCGAGGGAGAGGAGCAGGCCAAACTCTTAGAAGTTAGTGAACCAAACATTAGTGAAAGCAACTCTAGTCGCCGCAGCTCGTCCACTGTCAGCAAATCAGAGTACATGGAGATTGATGGAGATATAAATAATAGCATCGACAACTTTAGAGAGGCAAACCTCAGAACTGGCAATTGCACTATAGCCAACCAAAACTGTGTAAATAAAAGCAAGCTGCTTACAGATGTGTAGAATTAGACACCATGGGACTTAAATGATGCCGTCACATGTTAACTGCCGTTAACTGCACTAGACCATCAGGTCTGAAAGCTTCATTCACCTCCTATAAGCGTTCTAGCATTACAACAACAACCATGCTCAGCAATTTGAAAGTAATTATTACAGGGGAAAAAGAAAATGAAGCTGTTACTAGAGAATATAACATATAGATAGAGTAACTTAATTATTCTAAAATGATCCTTTAAATAAGTATTGAAAAAGAAAAAAGAAAACTTCTATTTAACACGCACAAGCAAATGCGGGCGTCCTTGGAGGAACACTAACCAACAGCACTCATGAGGACATATCTGTCTTTATCAGACGAAGCCAGGCGTCGTAATTAAAATGTTATGCATGGATTACAGATAATAACATTTCAGCAAGTTGCACAATGCATCAAGGAGAAAATGCATCAGAAATATGCTCTGCTGCCTGCAGAGAGAGAGAGAGACCCAAGTCAGCATCTGCAGCAGTCAGACAGTGGTCGGATCGAGCGACGCCTCGCCTGAAGTCAGAGGCTACTTCTCTACCCCTCTGTCATCAAAGGATTTACTATCCAGCAAAGCGCCCAGGAAAAAGACTGATCACTGATCTCCTGGTTTGGATGATGACGAGGAGGATCTAGGATACGGACATCCGCAATGCTGCTATTTTCCAGCAGTAAGATGCTGTAATTATGATATCACTAAGTGATTCAATGGGATTTTAGCCCTTTAATGCAAGACAGCACAATTATTAAACAAAAGAGCTTCACATGAGCATGTTTAGAAACTCCCCATACATGTTGATATTGGCATGCGTGATGATGAGACATAACCTCATAATAATGGAGAAAAAAAATATTTTGGATATTTGCATCCCGCCTATGCCTTCATTCGATTCATCCACCCCTTTATGCTTTTGTTTCACTGAGAGTGCAGTACTGGTTTCAAATAGTTTTTCATTTCAAAAGGCTAATCGTTTAGAAGTATCTAGGGAGTGAATGTTAAAAATCGTAAGGGAAACAGTAACTAAACTAAGATCATAGCATGAGAAAAAGCAACCTGCATTACGGCCTATCGACTAGATACTGTGTATACTAGTATATCTAATGCATGACGTCAGTATTCAGCTTGTTGCAGTTACAGACACTGAATAGTGTCTCATACTGTCATGGAAACGAAACGTGGGTAATTAAAACATGAATCCCTGAAACGTTTCTGAAATGTGACAAAATACAGTATATCCAAACCCAACTCGGGGGTTCAGACTTAAAACTTTCTCGATCAAAGAAGCAGAATAAATACCTATTATCAAAAATGCATATTCTCATAAATACGCACCAAGTATTACAGTATTACTTCAATAGTGCAGTGCATGGACCTTCTTTGAACAAAGAAAAAGTAAACATATTATGAGTCATGTCTTCCATTTCACCACAAAATTTAGGGGCGTTTGTTTATTTTCATAAACAAAACAATCGAAATAGCTCTAATTTGAATGAAATTAGCGTTTGTTTAATAAATATTGCAAATCATTATTTTGCACTTTAGTTGCTAGTGCCTTTACCCCTCTCACCATGCAACAGGTTCAGTGAAAGTGCCTCTGTGTATATAGCCTACAACATAAATACATGTTGAACAGATCAGGTGCAGAAGATCTTGTTTTCGCATTATGCTGTTATTAATGCTGTTATTGATGTGGACGATGATGATGATGAGGATGGTTATTAATACAGTGAGAGAATGTTCAGTGAAAACAACCATGGAAGTCCATTACCAACATGACCCAGGATTTAGTTTACCCAAGATTCTAGAACAAGATTCTAGAACAAGATTCTAGAACAAGATTCTAGAACAACTCAACATTGTTGTCCTCATGATGCACTTATGCTCTTCCTGGAACCAACCATCCTCCTGTGCTTTATGTTTCTTCACCCATGCACCACTTCAAATCCAAAGGGAATATCCATTGCTTTGCATTTGCTTTGCATTGCATTGTTGCTATTGATTTATGTGCCATAAGTCTTGCGTGTCTACCTCAGTGAGGTTACTGCAGAACTCACTGCAGAACGGAAGCTATACTCCTAGCCAGGCAGAGCTGCAAGCAGGCTATATCGATGCAGAGCAGAGCTTACTTCTTCCACAACATGAAAAATTGCCTTTTAGTGGACTAGGCTGTGGTCATCAGGGCCTGCACTTACAAAGTGCCTCAGAGTAGGAGCGCAGATCTAGGATCAGGTCCCCCAATGTCCATGTCATCGTATTCATTCTGATCTAAAAGGCTAATCTGATCCTAGAGCTGTGCTCCTACTCTGAGACACTTTGTGAATACAGGCCCAGATGCTGAATAGTTAGAAGCACTTAAAATATACTCTAGCACCCTTAACCCTATCCCCTTTCCTTCCAAGCTATGCATAATCAAAAAAGAAAAGAAACAAACATTTCTATACAGATGTAGGATCTTAATTTGATCACTCTTTTGTTGATGATCATTTTCCTGCGTGGCAAGAAATGCAAACTTGTTGTATATTCAAGGTTTAAAAAGGCTTTTAAAGTTTGTAATTTCTGCTTTAAAAATGTCAGATCTGATTTGCCCTAATGTAAAATGTATCAACCCTTACAAAAACAAATCCATTAATTATAATCCACATTTCCTGTTGCTGCAAAATTATTTTCCTGCTGTAGAAAACTAGCTCACATTAAGATCCTCCATCTGTAGTAGCAGAGTAGACCAGAGCATAATGATTTAGACTGTCTGATTCTCGAAAAACATGTTAATACAAGTGGTTTGGTTTCAAATCAAATCAAATCTAATTGTATTGGTCACGTACACATATTTAGCAAACGTTATCGCAGGTGCAGCGAAATGTTTTATGTTTCTAGCTCCAACAGTGCAATACTACCTAGCAATGGTGTGTATAGACAGTATATGAATAGAAAAGGTGTGTACAGCAGTAGTTATACAGGATGTTGTTCCATGACTATGTAGATAGGGCAGCAGTTTCTGAGGGTAAACATTTGGATTCTTTGGTGTGACAGTTGAGAAGCAATGCAGGTTTGATACTATTACCCAGTGGTGGATAAAGTACCCAGTAGTCATACTTGAGAAAAAGTCAAGATACCTTAACACGAAATGACTCAAGTAAAAGTGAAAGTCACCAAGTAAAATACTACTTGAGTAAAAGTTTTAAAGTATTTGGTTATAAATGTACTTATGTATCAAAAGTAAAAGTATAAATCATTTAAAATTCCTTATATTAAGCAAACCAGATGACACAATTGTTAATGTTTTTTGAATTTACGGATAGCCAGGGGCACAGTCCAACACTCAGACATCATTCAGAAACAAAGCATTTGTGTTTAGTGAGTCCACCAGGTCAGAGGCAGTAGAGATGACCAGGGATGTTCCCTTGATACGTGCGTGAATTGGACCCTTTCTGTCCTGCTAAGCATTCAAAATGTAACGAGTACTTTTGGGTGTCAGGGAAAATACATGTAAAAAGTACATCATTTTCTTTAGGAATGTAGTGAAGTAAAAGTAGTCCAAAAATATAAATAGTAAAATAAAGTACAGATACCCCAAAAAACGACTTAAGTAGTACTTTGAAGTACTTTACACCACTGCTATTACGTCATAGAACTATCCTGTCCAATTATATCTGTGAATGCCTGAAAAGTGTGCCACATTTCATTGATGAGGAATGCCCATTCTAGTAATTATATTTCTGTGTGTATCTGTCGCAGAAGGACAATGAAGTACCCAGGGAGTTTTAAGTAGATTTCTTTTGGCATATTGGGATTTCACCCTGGGCATTATAAGCAAATTATAAAAGGCTCCACAGTCTTTGCTAGTTCAATTTGCTCAATATCTACATGTATTTCATCATTGTGTCTTCCAGCTTTCAGCAAAGCTTACGGATGCTTTGTAAATGCTGTTATGTTGTTTAAGCAACATTTTGGCTGTCATAATCAAAATCAATATGAAATGACAAGAGGATTTAGAATCAAGGCATGACACTGGTATCACTCCTAGAAATGTTTGTGACACTGAAGTCAAGGGATTACACACAACAGATGTAATGATGCCCACACATCAACATAGCTAAAGATTCAATTACCCTTATGACTGTATGTTACTTGGATGAAAAGGACTGTACCATATTTTCCTTTCCGGTCTCCACGACAGTGTGAAAAGGGTCTTCGTGGACTAACAGCAAGCTGGCAAAGCAGGCTAATGTACACATTGTTTGGCGAAGAGGCCTTGTTTGATTCTGTGAATCTAGTTGCTCGTTGTTATTTGCTATGCTTATGTTGATTTGCTCTCATTATTGATTTGCTGCAAACTTAGAATGTGTCTGTCTATCAGAGAGCCTTCCTAGATGTCACTTCAGTTGACATATCAGTTCAATATGTCAGTGAAGTTGACATTTGAGTCAAAAAATAAATAAAATAAGTGTTACTTCTGTGTCAGGGATTTTCAGGGTTTCTGACCAAGAGAATGTCATCAAGTCTTAAGAACAGATACAGAATCTCCCAAATACAACCAATACAAAGTGGCTCTCCTATCTCAAGTTTCAAGTGTCAACATTTATCTGCCACTTTGACAAGATACAACAGCTGTAAAACAGTATAGTCAAATTCTCACCTTGAGAGCTTTTTCCCAATAACACAGTGATAATAATAATAGATACAGTAGATACTAATAGAAAGAAACATTTAAATAAAAACCACACAAGAAAAACAAGAGAATGTAAGTATATACAGGCCACTGCCAGTACCTTATTCAATGTGCTGGGGTACTGGAGTGGTTGTATATACAGGCCACTGCCAGCACCTTAGTCAATGTGCTGAGGTATTGGAGTGGTTGTATATACAGGCCACTGCCAGTACCTTATTCAATGTGCTGGGGTACTGGAGTGGTTGTATATACAGGCCACTGCCAGCACCTTAGTCAATGTGCTGGGGTACTGGAGTGGTTGTATATACAGGCCACTGCACGTACCTTATTAAATGTGCTGGGGTACTGGAGTGGTTGTATATACAGGCCACTGCCAGCACCTTAGTCAATGTGCAGGGGTATTGGAGTGGTTGAGGTGAGTTTATACATACAAAGTATCTCTACCATGTACAGTAGCTAGCTGACCATCAGGTAAATTATATGTTACCATATGTGGTTTCTCTTATGGCCCAGAAGAGTGGTTGGACAAAATATGTCCTATTCCACCAAATACCCATGATGCAACAGTTCCCAGTGAGGTTGAGGGCCGTCACTAGTTACCCCAGCCACAAAGTCATAAGTATGGCTAAACCTTTGAATTTGTGGCTGTGGTAGCTAGTGACATCCAAGTTTGAGGGAACCCATGCGAAACCCCTCACGTCACGATACCAGTACATCCATTGCTCTTGCCGTGAGGGCAATCTATGCATGGTGCTATGCATTTAACTATTCTATAAAAAAACAAAAAAACAATGCATTCTTATAGCAATAGAATTACAGGTACCTGTTTTCTTAGAAACTTTTGTAAAATAAGAGATTCATTAATCTATTTAAAAAAGATATGGAGAAGACAGATGGTCTCGATGTCTTTACAGATATTTACAACATGGCTGTCTGTATATGTTGTTTGTTGTATTCTTTGATGTCATTAAGGTCAGTGGGGTCAAAGGTTAAAGATCAAAGTTAACACCTGAGTCATGTTCATTAGGGAAAACAGTTGTAAAACATTTTGCAACAAGAACATTTTGAGTTTCTTATTGGACAGAGAGTAAATCCCCAAAGTTTTAAAACATTTTTTGGTACAGAAAATGAAAAATAGTTTTTCTTATCTGACAAGTTGGCCTACAAGATAGGCCTCCCCATTTCACTCTGGTTTAGAGCGGTTTATTCTATTTGGTGCCTAATGAACACGACCCTGTCCTAACACTAAGCAGAGAAAAGCTATGAAATGGCCAAATATAGGTATTGTACAGTGGCCATCCAATCCCCATCCACCTCCTAGGTTAACCTGGAGTAGTTTTCCAGAAAGGAAGCTATGTTGACTAATGGAGCAGAGTAGCCAGAAGCACCCTCCCACAGGATTGAAGGGCTGTGTGTCTAGTGTGAACGAGAGTCTGAGATGGTGCCTATATAGCTTTGTTTGTATAATGTATGCTATTCAAAATAAAAACGAGTGAGGTCTTTTAAAAAATACCATTCAGAGAAACTCAAGTAAAAGTAAACTATATCTAAAAAGAAGAAAGAAACACTGTTAAATAGAGTATTGCAAGCAACTTTATAGAGCAACATGTCAAAACCAATGATATCTATGTTTTTATTGTGTATCTTATTTTTTGTTTTATTTGTCACTATACTACGATTTATTCCCACTGGGCACAGACGTCAATTCAAGGTCTATTCTACATTGGTTCAAAGTAATTTCATTGAAATTACATGGAAACAATGATGATTGCACCAGTGGGTGCCCAGTGGGTTGTATTTAGGAAGAACATGACAGAATATCCTGAAATATCAAAGACAATAATAATGTGTTCCTTTGCAAAGCCATGATGATTAAACTGAAGTACTATTGTTATCAATTTACTGTACTGTCAATTTACTGTACTGACAATTTACTGTACTGACAATTTACTGTACTGTCAATTCCCTGTACTGTCAATTCCCTGTACTGACAATTTACTGTCCTGACAATTTACTGTCCTGACAATTTACTGTACTGTCAATTTACTGTACTGTCAATTTACTGTCCTGACAATTTACTGTACCGGACTACAAACAACTGTGTTAGCATCAAGATGTATGGATAGTCTTTTTATTTAATTTAAAGAAACACTGGAAAACCCATCCAAACAAACCACACCATTTAAGAGAGTTTCCAAACTTCCATCACTGAAAACCAACTGATAATGTATAGATAACGAATACATATCTCTATGGCAACCAAAAACTGCATGGTCAACAGAAGACTGCATGAGCTTTATAACCTTTCCAAACTGTAGATCAATTATAATAGTGGCTGCATCGTTTAAAGAAAACCCTTGCTTTCATCTAAACCAAAGGCTTCTATATCAAATATTTTCCTTTATTTTGAATGTATTTTAGAAAATGTTATTGTTTGCTAAAGAACTGTTTTCATCTCAGACCAGACGTACGTTCGGATTGGTGCTTGCTACAGTATGGCAACACTATGTACTTAATCTGATCAGTTCTGATGTTGTAAGTATTAACATGTTCAAACTAGCCTGGCCTCAGATCTGTTTGCGCTGTCTTGCCAACTATATGCTCATTGTCAGGCCAAACACGGCAATGACCAATGACAACAATCATAGGAGTTGTCTATACAGCACAAACAAATCTGTGACCAGGCTATACGTTCAAACCTCTCTTTACTAACATGCTGCGCGAGCGTGTGCGAGTGTTGCAAAATAAATGTACATATTCATGTTATTCAATCATCATCATCACCCACACTGCACACGCGCGTCAACGAGCATCTGCGTAGCCAGACGTTAAAATAGGTTCCATTTGTGACGCTTGATGCGCTGCAAGTCCCGCCTCTCCCATCTCCTCATTGGTATTTAGGAGCATATACCCACTCGGGTGATTGAAAGATGAACTGAGGTCCACACTCCAGGCCAGTTGGTGGTGGTAATGCACCTTAAAGTTGGTTGCCAACCGCCAAAGAAGAAGAAGAAGCCGCCTGGAGGAGGAGAGATTACTAGAAACAAACTCTGTTTATCCTTTTATCTGTGGATTAATTGTCGGAGTAGAGGACATTGTGCATTTCAGGCAAAATAACAACCAAATGTTTATATCCCAGGACAAATTAGCTAGCAACAGCAAGCTAGCTAAATTGGCATATATGTTTAATGCTTTTCGATCTGTCCCCAAATGAATGTAGTTGGTTCAGAATTCGTGTTGATATTTCAACCTGCGTGTCCTGACGCACGCGCGCGCCCGGTCTACTCAGCATGTTAGAATGGTGAAGAGAGGTGACTAGTTCCTGTTTGATGACAGGCAGTGATGTGATTGGTAGATGTGTGATTGATACATGTTTCTCTTACCGTCCGTCTGTCAGACATTATTTGTGTCTGAAATGGCACCCTATTCCCTCTATAGTGCACTACTTTTGACCAGAGTCCTATGGCCCCTGTAGTAGGAGTAGTGCACTAGAGTCCTATGGCCCCTGGTGGTTAAAAGTAGTGCATTAGTCCTATGGCCCCTGGGGGTCAAAAGTAGTGCACTAGAGTCCTATTGCCCCTGGTTGTCAAAAGTAGTGCACTAGTCCTATGGCCCCTGGTGGTCTAAAGTAGTGCACTAGACCTATGGCCCCTCGTGGTCAAAAGTAGTGCACTAGAGTCCTATGGCCCCTGGTGGTCAAAAGTAGTGCACTAGAGTCCTATTGCCCCTGGTTGTCAAAAGTAGTGCACAAGTCCTATGGCCCCTGGTGGTCAAAAGCAGTGCACTAGACCTATGGCCCCTCGTGGTCAAAAGTAGTGCACTAGAGTCCTAAGTCCCCTGGTGGTCAAAAGTAGTGCACTAGAGTCCTATGGCCCCTGGTGGTCAAAAGTAGTGCAATAGAGTCCTATGGCCCCTGGTGGTCAAGGGTGCATTTTAGCATGCTACCATTGTGCATCTATATAAGAAATGTGATCCTATAAGATATCTATAACAACCGATAGAAAACCTATTGACTGCTATGGGAATGTGACCGAGCAGCTCAGAGACGAGAGAGACTGTTAACTCCTGGGGTCTGTTAAATCAAAATCCAATCCAATGTTATTTGTCACATGCTTGGTAAACAACAGCTGTAGACTAACAGTGTAATGCTTCCTGACGGGCCCTTCACCAACAATACAGAGAGAAACATAGAAAACATTATAGAAAGATAATATTATAGATAAAACATTTTATATGTCTAGATCAGGTATGTTTGTCATGTAGAACTGTGTCCTGTCAGCTCTACTCGTTACATTTCTACCTGAAATGTTGTTAATGTTTAACCTCATCGAATACACCCCTGCTCATTTTTATTTGTATTATAAGTAATCCATTTGCCTACTACCAATGTTTGTTTGTCATTTTTTCACATTGTATATTGAGGATTACACTATGATATGTTGGGCTTGTCAGACGTCAGAGAAAAACATGGTCTGTGATATATGCAAGGGTATTTCTTTTCTAACTTATGTCACACTGTATGATTTCATTGTTCATCAAATTCAATAAATGTTAAGGAT
Organism: Salvelinus namaycush; assembly: GCF_016432855.1. Taxonomy (NCBI): domain Eukaryota; kingdom Metazoa; phylum Chordata; class Actinopteri; order Salmoniformes; family Salmonidae; genus Salvelinus; species Salvelinus namaycush. Next base: position 51,887,845 of record NC_052327.1, on the reverse strand, counting down.
CAGATTGTGTATTGTCGTTAGTTACTTGGAAAACAAGGTCATTTTGGGTGTCTAGTCAAGTCTATAGCTGCTGAATGTTTGTGTACTTGTGAGCCACTAAGGGTTTAAGTTTCTGATTCCGCTTCTATCGAACCCCAATGGTGACTTTCCCCCAATGGTGACTTTCCCCCAATGGTGACTTTCCCAAGGACACGGCAGTGGGCCACATTCTTTATCGATGTTACAAACAGCTCAAAACTTCAATATTGATTAACACCTGCATTAAATCATTTGGATTGAAAACTACGTACCCTGCATTCAGGTAGTGCCTTCAGTACCTGCCTTCAGTACCTGGCTACAGTACCTGGCTACAGTACCTGGCTACAGTACGTGGCTACAGTACGTGGCTACAGTACCTGCCTTCAGTACCTGCCTTCAGTACCTGCCTTCAGTACCTGGCTACAGTACCTGGCTACAGTACCTGGCTACAGTACCTGGCTACAGTACCTGCCTTCAGTACCTGCCTTCAGTACCTGCCTTCAGTACCTGCCTTCAGTACCTGGCTAGAGTACGTGGCTACAGTACCTGGCTACAGTACCTGGCTATAGTACCTGGCTACAGTACCTGCCTTCAGTACCTGGCTACAGTACCTGGCTACAGTACCTGGCTATAGTACCTGCCTTCAGTACCTGCCTTCAGTACCTGCCTTCAGTACCTGCCTTCAGTACCTGCCTTCAGTACCTGCCTTCAGTACCTGGCTACAGTACCTGGCTACAGTACCTGGCTACAGTACCTGCCTTCAGTACCTGCCTTCAGTACCTGCCTTCAGTACCTGCCTTCAGTACCTGGCTACAGTACCTGGCTACAGTACCTGCCTTCAGCACCTGGCTACAGTACCTGGCAATAGTACCTGGCTTCAGTACCTGGCTACAGTACCTGGCTACAGTACCTGCCTTCAGTACCTGGCTACAGTACCTGCCTTCAGCACCTGGCTACAGTACCTGGCAATAGTACCTGGCTTCAGTACCTGGCTACAGTACGTCATATCTGTGTCTTCTCGTTTCTTCTCTGCCCTCCAGCCAATCCTGTAAAAAAGACAAGGGAAGAATTAAAACACTACAGGTTAGATACTGTTAGAAGGTTAAATAAGAATTATAATAATACTGTTAGAAGGTTAAATAAGAGTTAAAACACTACAGGTTAAATACTGTTAGAAGGTTAAATAAGAATTATAATAATACAGTTAGATACTGTTAGAAGATTCCATGATATTACCTAATCAATGACATAGTATTACATGACCTTTCCTCTGGCCCTCTCTCTCTGCTCCTGGCCCTCTCTCTCTGCTCCTGGCCCTCTCTCTCTGCTCCTGGCCCTCTCTCTCTGCTCCTGGCCCTCTCTCTCTGCTCCTGGCCCTCTCTCTCTGCTCCTGGCCCTCTCTCTCTGCTCTTGGCCCTCTCCCCGGCCCTGGCCCTCTCCCTGCTCCTGGCCCCCTCTCTCCCTGGCTCTCTCTCTCTCTCTCTCTCTCTCTCTCTGGCCCTTTCTCTGGCTCTCTCTCTCTCCCTCCCACCAGAGCTCTGCTGTACTGTAGTACAGAATACAGACACTGCTATCAGCCAGGTCTGTCACACACACACACACAAAACAGATGTCTCACACCATGTGACTGCTAAACATGTGTCATCCTGAGGGCAGTGTCTGAGTTACACAAACAAGACGGGAGTGTTGTGTTTCTGTGGGTGTGAGTTGCATACCCAAACAGTGTGTAGACCCAAGCTTGCACTGTGTGTCCAAGCAGGGAGCTGTAATGACACAGCCTACTGTACAAATAACCACCCCACCACATCCCTAGCTATCTCTACCGTGCGAGTCCGCGAGGAATGAGTTTCAATATTTAATTGAAACTGTGGTGGAAGCCGCTGTCTTGGTAATCCCTCTCCGTCTGTCTGCTACAGCAATTGAGGGACTGTGGGTCAGGTCAGTGGTACAACAGTAATCTGTCCCCTAGTGTCCATCTCATTTTTGAATGGTACAATATATTTGAATGGTACAGTATATTTGAATGGTACAATATATTTGAATGGTACAGTATATTTGAATGGTACAGTATATTTGAATGGTACAGTATATTTGAATGGTACAGTATATTTGAATGGTACAGTATATTTGAATGGTACAGTATATTTGAATGGTACAGTATATTTGAATGGTACAATATATTTGAATGGTACAGTATATTTGAATGGTACAGTATATTTGAATGGTACTGTATATTTGAATGGTACAGTATATTTGAATGGTACAGTATATTTGAATGGTACAGTATATTTGAATGGTACTGTATATTTGAATGGTACAGTATATTTGAATGGTACAGTATATTTGAACGGTACAGTATATTTGAATGGTACAGTATATTTGAACGGTACAGTATATTTGAATGGTACAGTATATTTGAATGGTACTGTATATTTGAATGGTACAGTATATTTGAATGGTACAGTATATTTGAATGGTACAGTATATTTGAATGGTACTGTATATTTGAATGGTACAGTATATTTGAATGGTACAGTATATTTGAATGGTACAGTATATTTGAATGGTACTGCATATTTGAACGGTACAGTATATTTGAACGGTACAGTATATTTGAATGGTACTGCATATTTGAACGGTACAGTATATTTGAATGGTACTGCTGGTCATATCGTTTTTTTATCAGAGTGAGTGCTAATAACCACACAAAAACAAATGAGTGCACACACACACACACACACACACACACACACACACACACACACACACACACACACACACACACACACACACACACACACACACACACACACACACACACACACACACACACACACACACACACACAGACGTTTTCCCTGAGTCAGGCTTCTGGCTCACTTGATATTCCTGATCGATTCCCATAAAGACTCTCACCCCATATCCCCTTTAGACAGGAACCACATGCTATTCCCATAAAGACAGACTCTCACCCCATATCCCCTTTAGACAGGAACCACATGCTATTCCCATGAAGACAGACTCTCACCCCATATCCCCTTCAGACAGGAACCACATGCTATTCCCATAAAGACAGACTCTCACCCCATATCCCCTTTAGACAGGAACCACATGCTATTCCCATAAAGACAGACTCTCACCCCATATCCCCTTTAGACAGGAACCACATGCTATTCCCATAAAGACAGACTCTCACCCCATATCCCCTTTAGACAGGAACCACATGCTATTCCCATGAAGACAGACTCTCACCCCATATCCCCTTCAGACAGGAACCACATGCTATTCCCATAAAGACTCTCACCCCATATCCCCTTTAGACAGGAACCACATGCTATTCCCATAAAGACAGACTCTCACCCCATATCCCCTTTAGACAGGAACCACATGCTATTCCCATAAAGACAGACTCTCACCCCATATCCCCTTTAGACAGGAACCACATGCTATTCCCATAAAGACAGACTCTCACCCCATATCCCCTTCAGACAGGAACCACATGCTATTCCCATAAAGACTCTCACCCCATATCCCCTTTAGACAGGAACCACATGCTATTCCCATAAAGACAGACTCTCACCCCATATCCCCTTCAGACAGGAACCACATGCTATTCCCATAAAGACTCTCACCCCATATCCCCTTTAGACAGGAACCACATGCTATTCCCATAAAGACAGACTCTCACCCCATATCCCCTTTAGACAGGAACCACATGCTATTCCCATAAAGACAGACTCTCACCCCATATCCCCTTTAGACAGGAACCACATGCTATTCCCATAAAGACAGACTCTCACCCCATATCCCCTTTAGACAGGAACCACATGCTATTCCCATAAAGACAGACTCTCACCCCATATCCCCTTCAGACAGGAACCACATGCTATTCCCATGAAGACAGACTCTCACCCCATATCCCCTTCAGACAGGAACCACATGCTATTCCCATAAAGACTCTCACCCCATATCCCCTTTAGACAGGAACCACATGCTATTCCCATAAAGACAGACTCTCACCCCATATCCCCTTTAGACAGGAACCACATGCTATTCCCATAAAGACAGACTCTCACCCCATATCCCCTTTAGACAGGAACCACATGCTATTCCCATGAAGACAGACTCTCACCCCATATCCCCTTTAGACAGGAACCACATGCTATTCCCATAAAGACAGACTCTCACCCCATATCCCCTTTAGACAGGAACCACATGCTATTCCCATAAAGACAGACTCTCACCCCATATCCCCTTTAGACAGGAACCACATGCTATTCCCATAAAGACAGACTCTCACCCCATATCCCCTTCAGACAGGAACCACATGCTATTCCCATAAAGACTCTCACCCCATATCCCCTTTAGACAGGAACCACATGCTATTCCCATAAAGACAGACTCTCACCCTATATCCCCTTCAGACAGGAACCACATGCTATTCCCATAAAGACTCTCACCCCATATCCCCTTTAGACAGGAACCACATGCTATTCCCATAAAGACAGACTCTCACCCCATATCCCATTCAGACAGGAACCACATGCTATTCCCATAAAGACTCTCACCCCATATCCCCTTTAGACAGGAACCACATGCTATTCCCATAAAGACAGACTCTCACCCCATATCCCCTTTAGACAGGAACCACATGCTATTCCCATGAAGACAGACTCTCACCCCATATCCCCTTTAGACAGGAACCACATGCTATTCCCATGAAGACAGACTCTCACCCCATATCCCCTTTAGACAGGAACCACATGCTATTCCCATGAAGACAGACTCTCACCCCATATCCCCTTTAGACAAGAACCACATGCTATTCCCATGAAGACAGACTCTCACCCCATATCCCCTTTAGACAGGAACCACATGCTATTCCCATAAAGACAGACTCTCACCCCATATCCCCTTTAGACAGGAACCACATGCTATTCCCATAAAGACTCTCACCCCATATCCCCTTTAGACAGGAACCACATGCTATTCCCATAAAGACTCTCACCCCATATCCCCTTTAGACAGGAATCACATGCTATTCCCATAAAGACAGACTCTCACCCCATATCCCCTTTAGACAGGAACCACATGCTATTCCCATGAAGACAGACTCTCACCCCATATCCCCTTTAGACAGGAACCACATGCTATTCCCATGAAGACAGACTCTCACCCCATATCCCCTTTAGACAGGAACCACATGCTATTCCCATGAAGACAGACTCTCACCCCATATCCCCTTTAGACAAGAACCACATGCTATTCCCATGAAGACAGACTCTCACCCCATATCCCCTTTAGACAGGAACCACATGCTATTCCCATAAAGACAGACTCTCACCCCATATCCCCTTTAGACAGGAACCACATGCTATTCCCATAAAGACTCTCACCCCATATCCCCTTTAGACAGGAACCACATGCTATTCCCATAAAGACTCTCACCCCATATCCCCTTTAGACAGGAATCACATGCTATTCCCATAAAGACAGACTCTCACCCCATATCCCCTTTAGACAGGAACCACATGCTATTCCCATGAAGACAGACTCTCACCCCATATCCCCTTTAGACAGGAACCACATGCTATTCCCATAAAGACTCTCACCCCATATCCCCTTCAGACAGGAACCACATGCTATTCCCATAAAGACTCTCACCCCATATCCCCTTTAGACAGGAACCACATGCTATTCCCATAAAGACAGACTCTCACCCCATATCCCCTTCAGACAGAAACCACATGCTATTCCCATGAAGACAGACTCTCACCCCATATCCCCTTTAGACAGGAACCACATGCTATTCCCATAAAGACAGACTCTCACCCCATATCCCCTTTAGACAGGAACCACATGCTATTCTCATAAAGACAGACTCTCACCCCATATCCCCTTTAGACAGGAACCACATGCTATTCCCATGAAGACAGACTCTCACCCCATATCCCCTTTAGACAGGAACCACATGCTATTCCCATAAAGACAGACTCTCACCCCATATCCCCTTTAGACAGGAACCACATGCTATTCCCATAAAGACAGACTCTCACCCCATATCCCCTTTAGACAGGAACCACATGCTATTCCCATAAAGACAGACTCTCACCCCATATCCCCTTCAGACAGGAACCACATGCTATTCCCATAAAAGACAGACTCTCACCTCATACCCCCTTTAGACAGGAACCACATGCTATTCCCATAAAGACAGACTCTCACCCCATATCCCCTTTAGACAGGAACCACATGCTATTCCCATAAAGACTCTCACCCCATATCCCCTTTAGACAGGAACCACATGCTATTCCCATAAAGACAGACTCTCACCCCATATCCCCTTTAGACAGGAACCACATGCTATTCCCATAAAGACAGACTCTCACCCCATATCCCCTTTAGACAGGAACCACATGCTATTCCTATAAAGACAGACTCTCACCCCATATCCCCTTTAGACAGGAACCACATGCTATTCCCATGAAGACAGACTCTCACCCCATATCCCCTTTAGACAGGAACCACATGCTATTCCCATAAAGACAGACTCTCACCCCATATCCCCTTTAGACAGGAACCACATGCTATTCCCATAAAGACAGACTCTCACCCCATACCCCCTTTAGACAGGAACCACATGCTATTCCCATAAAGACAGACTCTCACCCCATATCCCCTTTAGACAGGAACCACATGCTATTCCCATAAAGACAGACTCTCACCCCATATCCCCTTTAGACAGGAACCACATGCTATTCCCATAAAGACAGACTCTCACCCCATATCCCCTTTAGACAGGAACCACATGCTATTCCCATAAAGACAGACTCTCACCCCATACCCCCTTTAGACAGGAACCACATGCTATTCCCATAAAGACTCTCACCCCATATCCCCTTTAGACAGGAACCACATGCTATTCCCATAAAGACAGACTCTCACCCCATATCCCCTTTAGACAGGAACCACATGCTATTCCCATAAAGACAGACTCTCACCCTATATCCCCTTTAGACAGGAACCACATGCTATTCCCATAAAGACAGACTCTCACCCCATATCCCCTTTAGACAGGAACCACATGCTATTCCCATAAAGACAGACTCTCACCCCATATCCCCTTTAGACAGGAACCACATGCTATTCCCATAAAGACAGACTCTCACCCTATATCCCCTTTAGACAGGAACCACATGCTATTCCCATAAAGACAGACTCTCACCCCATATCCCCTTTAGACAGGAACCACATGCTATTCCCATGAAGACAGACTCTCACCCCATATCCCCTTTAGACAGGAACCACATGCTATTCCCATAAAGACAGACTCTCACCCCATATCCCCTTTAGACAGGAACCACATGCTATTCCCATGAAGACAGACTCTCTCCCCATATCCCCTTTAGACAGGAACCACATGCTATTCCCATAAAGACAGACTCTCACCCCATATCCCCTTTAGACAGGAACCACATGCTATTCCCATAAAGACAGACTCTCACCCCATATCCCCTTTAGACAGGAACCACATGCTATTCCCATAAAGACAGACTCTCACCCCATATCCCCTTTAGACAGGAACCACATGCTATTCCCATAAAGACAGACTCTCACCCCATATCCCCTTTAGACAGGAACCACATGCTATTCCCATAAAGACAGACTCTCACCCCATATCCCCTTTAGACAGGAACCACATGCTATTCCCATAAAGACAGACTCTCACCCCATATCCCCTTTAGACAGGAACCACATGCTATTCCCATAAAGACAGACTCTCACCCCATATCCCCTTTAGACAGGAACCACATGCTATTCCCATAAAGACAGACTCTCACCCCATATCCCCTTTAGACAGGAACCACATGCTATTCCCATAAAGACAGACTCTCACCCCATATCCCCTTCAGACAGGAACCACATGCTATTCCCATGAAGACAGACTCTCACCCCATATCCCCTTCAGACAGGAACCACATGCTATTCCCATGAAGACAGACTCTCACCCCATATCCCCTTTAGACAGGAACCACATGCTATTCCCATAAAGACAGACTCTCACCCCATATCCCCTTTAGACAGGAACCACATGCTATTCCCATAAAGACAGACTCTCACCCCATATCCCCTTTAGTCAGAATTGCCCATGTTATTCCTACGGATATAATCCCAAAAGTTTCTCAAGCTACATTTGATTATGGACAGCATTTATGATGACATCTCTGAAACCACAGAAGTATTTATTCATTGACAAAATATTTCCCAGTGAGGAGTATAGAATTTCATAGACACAGAGAAAAACTATCCTGGCTTGATTTGTTTCCCGCATTCGACAATGTTGGCAAAGCACTTCCTTAACTGCCAAAATAAAGGAAACACTTGAGCAAATGAGGGATACAAAGTATACTACATGACCAAAACCATGTGGAAACCTGCTCATCAAACATCTCATTCCAAAATCATGGGCATTAATATGGAGTTGGTCCCCCCTTTGCTGCTATAACAGTCTTCTTCTGGGAAGGCTTTCCACTAGATGTTGGAACATTGCTGCGGGGACTTGCTTCCATTCAGCCACAAGGGGATTAGTGAGGTCGGGCACTGATGTTGGGCAATTAGGCCTGGCTCGCAGTCGGCATTCCAATTCATCCCAAAGGTGTTCGATGGGGTTGAGGTCAGGGTTCTGTGCAGGCCAGTCAAGTTCTTCAACACCGATCTCGAAATATCATTTCTGTATGGACCTCGCTTTGTGCATACTGTGTCACACTGAAACAGGAAAGGGACTTCCCCAAACTGTTGCCACAAAGTTGGAAGCACAGAATCGCATAGAATATCATTGTATGCTGTAGCATTAAGATTTCCCTCCACTGGAACTAAGGGGCCTGAGCCATGAAAAACAGCCCCAGTCCATGATTCCTCCTCCACCAAACTGTACAGCGGGCACTATGCATTCGAGCAGGTAGCGTTCTCTTGGCATCCGCCCAACCCAGATTCATCAGTTGGACTGCGCTGTATAAGGCAAATGGTGGTCACACCAGATACTGACTGGTTTTCTGATCCATACCCCTATGCTTTTTTGAAGGTATCTGTGACCAACAGATGCATATCTGTATTCCCAGTCATGTGAAATCCATAGATTAGGGCCAGATGAATTTATTTAAACTGACTGATTTCCTTACATGAACGGTAACTCAGTAAAATCTTTTAAATTGTGGCATGTTGAATTTATATTTTTGTTCAGTGTATATACAGTACCACTCAAAAGTTTGGACACACTTACTCATTCAAGCGTTTTTCTTTATTTTTTACTAGTTTCTACATTGTGGAATAATAGTGAAGACATCAAAACTATGAAATAACACATATAGAATCATGTAGTAACCAAAAAAGTCTTAAACAAATAAAATACTTTAGAGTGTGTCAGTTTTTCACAGATTAGCCTAGTTCCTACTGTTTACTATGTCCCCTTGTAATGTCTCCCGTTGGAACTCTCAATTTCACCCTTGTATCTATGTGAGAGAGTGGCGTTGCCTAGATTCTTCAAAGTAGCAACCCTTTGCCTTGATGACAGCTTTGCACACTCTTGGCATTCTCTCAACCAGCTTCATTATGAATGCTTTTCCCACAGTCTTGAATGAGTTCCCACATATACTGAGCACTTGTTAGCTGCTTTTCCTTCCCTCTCCGGTCCAACTCATCCCAAACCATCTCAATTGGGTTGAGGTTGGGTGATTGTGGAGGTCAGGTCACAATCAGCTTTGTCAGCGATAGTGTAGTAATTCCACTTCCAATATGGCCCTAACCAAGGGCTCTCCAACCCTTTTCCTGGAGAGCTACCCTCTTGTAGGTTTTGGCTTCAACCCCAGCTGTAACTAACCTGATTCAGCTTATCAACCAGGTAATTATAAGAATCAGGTGCGCTTGATTAGGGTTGGAGCGAAAACCTACAGGATGGTAACTCTCCAGGAACAGGGTTGGAAAGCCTTGCTCTAACTCCACCCCATTCACCCTTAGGCCCTAACCACACCCCATTCACCCTTAGGCCCTAACCACACCCCATTCACCCTAACCACACCCCATTCACCCTTAGGCCCTATCCCCAACCTACCCCATTATCCCTTAGGCCCTATCCCCAACCTATCCCATTATCACTTAGGCCCTATCGCCAACCTATCCCATTATCCCTTAGGCCCTATCCCCAACCTACCCCATTATCCCTTAGGCCCTATCCCCAACCTATCCCATTATCCCTTAGGCCCTATCCCCAACCTACCCCATTATCCCTTAGGCCCTATCCCCACCCCATTCACCCTTAGGCCCTATCCCCACCCCATTCACCCATAGGCCCTATCCCCAGCCTACCCCATTATCCCTTAGGCCCTATCCCCAACCTATCCCATTATCCCTTAGGCCCTATCCCCAACCTACCCCATTATCCCTTAGGCCCTATCCCCACCCCATTCACCCTTAGGCCCTATCCCCAACCTACCCCATTATCCCTTAGGCCCTATCCCCACCCCATTCACCCTTAGGCCCTATCCCCAACCTACCCCATTATCCCTTAGGTCATATCCCCACCCCATTCACCCTTAGGCCCTATCCCCAACCTACCCCATTATCCCTTAGGCCCTATCCCCAACCTATCCCATTATCCCTTAGGCCCTATCCCCAACCTACCCCATTATCCCTTAGGCCCTATCCCCACCCCATTCACCCTTAGGCCCTATCCCCAACCTATCCCATTATCCCTTAGGCCCTATCCCCAACCTACCCCATTATCCCTTAGGCCCTATCCCCAACCTACCCCATTATCCCTTAGGCCCTATCCCCAACCTACCCCATTAGGCCATATACTATGGATTAATGCATGAAATTGCTTCTTCCAATTATTGATAAACATGTACCTGTTAAGAAACTGACTGTTAGAACTGTTAAGGTTCTGAGGATTGATGAGGAATTGAACAACTGTATGGTTGAAAGAGATGGGGCAAAAGGAGTGGCTAATAAGTCTGGCTGCTCATCTGACTGGCTGACTTACTGCAACTGTAGAAATTATGTGACTAAACTCAACAAAAAGAATAAACTTTATTATGAAGCCAAGATCAATGATATAAAGAATGATGGAAAAAACTTGAGTCCTTTAAATGAAATTAAGGGCAGAATTCAACTCCATCTTTCATCAAATCAGATGGCGTATGCATCACAAAGCCATTTGATGTTACCAATTATTTTAATGATTAATTCATTGGTAAAGTGGGCAAACTTAGGCAGGAAATGCCAACAACGAACAGTGAGCCATCGTACTCATACATAAAAAAAACTAATAATGAAAGAAAAGCATTGCAAATAAGAATTCTATAAAGTAAGTGTGGGAGGGTTGGAGAAAGTATTGTTATTGACCAATAATGACAAGTGTCCTGGCATTGACAACTTAGATGGAAAGCTAATGATGATGGTAGCTGACTCTATAGCCACTCCAATCTGTCATATTTTTAATCTGAGCCTAGAGGAAAGTCTTTGTCCTCAGGCCTGGAGGGAAGCCAAAGTCATTTCGCTACCCAAGAGTGGTAAAGCGGCCTTTACTGGTTCTAACAGCAGACCTAAGCTTGCTGCCAGCTCTTAGCAAACTGTTGATAAAAATGGGGTTTGACCACATAAAATGGGGAGAGGTCTGACCATAATAAAGACATGCTCTGCTTTTTTGACAACGCACTCCAAAAAGTAAGTCCTGCAGGCTCTAGTTTTATCTTAATTATTGTCCAGTCATATGATCAAGTGCTGCAAAGAAAGACCTAGTTAAGCTGCAGCTAGCCCAGAACAGAGCAGCACGTCTTGCTCTTCATCATAAGTGATAATATTAATACTATGCATGCCAGTTTTTATTGGCTAAGAGTTGAAAAAAGACTGACTGCATCACTGCTTGCTTTTATAAGAAACATTGTGTTGAAAATTCCAAATTGTTTGCATAGTCAGTTTACACACAGCTTTGACACACACACTTATCCCACCAGACACGCCACCAGGGGTCTTTTCACAGTCCCCAAATCCAGAACAAATTCAAGAAAGCGTACAGAACTATATAGAGCCATCATTGCATGGAACTCCGTTACATCTCATATTGCTCAAATGAACAGCAAACCTGGTTTCAAAAGACAGATTCCCTCATCCATCTACTCACAATACCCCCATAATGACAAAGCAAAGACTGGTTTTTAGACATTTATGCAAATGTATTAAAAAAATAAAACTGAAAATAGGGAAGGGGTCTGAATACTTTCCGAATACACTGTATGTTCGAGTATGCGTGCTTAAATTCCGGTGTGTGTATTTGTGTGTGTACCCCTCCTCACGCTCCTTTCTACTCTGACCTCATTCATCTCTCTCACTGATGGAGGTGAAGCAGAGTAGAGGCAGGCTACTGCTGCTGTGTTGCTGCTGACTTGTTTAATTATTAAGAACACTTCCATAATTCTCTTCCTTTGTCCTTGTGGAAGTCCACAGAGAGAACGCCCCAAATGGATTCCTATTCCCTATGTACTTTCGTGCACTACTTTGTGGAGCTGTCAGTGGCCAGAGGTAAAAGAGCAGGCATATTTGGGCCCATGAGCCCTGTTCAAATAGGTGTTGCACTATATAGGGAATAGGGCTCTGGTCTAAAGTAGTGCACTATATAGGGAATAGGGCTCTGGTCTAAAGTAGTGCACTATATAGGGAATAGGGATCTGGTCTAAAGTAGTACACTATATAGGGAATAGAGCTCTGGTCTAAAGTAGTGCACTATATAGGGAATAGAGCTCTGGTCTAAAGTAGTGCACTATATAGGGAATAGCGTGGTATTTGGGATGCAACAGCCCACAAATGGTCTTTGTTGGAAGTCAGGGAGGCAGGCTGGGTAAATGTGCCTGCTCTTTACCTCTGGCCACTGACAAGCTCTATATCACGGCAGTGATACAGCAAAGAAATTAATGAGAGATATAGGACAGGCCAGGGGAAAACTATCAAAAAGGCAGGTCCTACAGGCCCTAGTTCTGACACACCTTGACTACTGTTGAGTTGTGTGGTCAGGTGCCACAAAAAAGGAGTGAGGAAAATTGCAATTGGCTCAGAACAGGGCAGCACGGTTGGTCCTTGGATGTACACAGAGAGATACTATTAATAATATGCATGTCAATCTCTCCTGGCTCAAAGTGGAGGAGAGATAGACTTCATCACTACTTTTATTTAAGAGGAGGTATTGACATGTTGAATGCACCGAGCTGTCTGTCTAAATTACTGGCACACAGCTTGGACACCCATGCATTCCCCAAAAGACATGCCACAAGAGGTCTCTTCACAGTACCCAAGTCCAGAACAGACTATGGGAGGCACACTACATAGAGCCATGACTACATGGAACTCTATTCCACATCAAGTAACTGACTCAAGCAGTAAAGTTAGATTTAAAAAACAGATTAAAAACACCTTATGGAACAGCGGGGACGGTGAAGCAACACAAACACTGGCACAGACACACACATGATAACATACGTACTATACATACACATGGAATTAGTACTGTAGATATGTGGTAGTGGTGGAGTAGGGGCCTGAGGGCACACAGTGTGTTGTGAAATCTGTGAATGTATTGTAATGTTTTAAAATTGTATTAACTGCCTTCATTATGCTGGACCCAAGGAAGAGTAGCTGCTGCTTTGGCATAGTGAGATAAGGAAGTGGCCTAGAACCACCTCTTCAGTCAGTCAGTCATTCATTCATTCATTCATCCATCCATCCATCCATCCATCCGTAGCGCCTTTGCCGTGAGTAAATGGTCAAAATGTGCTGTAGGAAACAGACCATCTGTAAAGCAGCCATCTAAGACGCAGCACCATTGAAGCAGACAGCGATTGAATTGTAATTGAGGTTCCGCACCACAGGACAGCGGTCATCTAAGGCTCTGCCCATCCCCTCACCTGAAGATTAGAAAAGTGCTTCCATTCCTCTCTGCCTCCTCCTGCCGGCTCTGAAAGCTAGATTAGTACACCAGTCTAGATCCAGTCCAGTCTATCAAATCACATTTTATTTGTCAAATGCGCCGAATACAACAGGTGTAGACCTTACCATGAAATGCTTCAAGCCCTTAACCAACAATGCAGTTCAAGAAAGAGTTAAGAAAATATTTACTAAATAAGCTAAAGTAAAAAATAAAATAAAGTAACACAATACCGAGGCTATATACAGGGGGTACCGGTACCGGGTCAATGTACGGGGGTACAGATTAGTTGAGGGAATGTGTACATGTAGGTAGGGGTAAAGTGACTATGCATAGATCATAAACAACAAGCAGTAGCAAATCCCATTTTATTTGTGATTCTCTTAAAACCAACAACAGTTTTAAGAGAATCCCTAAAAAAGTAAGAGATAATAAAAACAAATAATTAAGGAGCTGTAAAACCTTTTGAGGATCTGAGGACCCATGCCAAATCTTTTCAGTCTCTTGAGGGGGAATAGGTTTTGTCGTGCCCTCTTCACGACTGTCTTGGTGTGCTTGGACCATGTTAGTTTGTTGGTGATGTGGACGCCAAGGAACTTGAAGCTCTCAACCTGCTCCACTACAGCCCTGTCGTTGAGAATGGGGGCGTGCTCTGTCATCCTTTTCCTGTAGTCCACAATCATCTCCTTTGTCTTGATCATGTTGAGAAGAGGTTGTTGTCCTTGCACGACACAGTCAGGTCTCTGACCTCCTCCCTATAGGCTGTCTCATCGTTGTCGGTGATCAGGCCTAACACCGTTGTGTCGTCAGCAAACCTAATGATGGTGTTGGAGTCGTACCTGGCTGCGCAGTCATGAGTGAACAGGGAGTACAGGAGGGGACTGAGCATGCACCCCTGAGGGGCCCCCCGTGTTGAGGATCAGCGTGGCGTATGTGTTGTTGCCTACCCTTACCACCTGGGGGCAGCCCGTCAGGAAGTCCAGAATCCAGTTGCGGAGGGAGGTGTTTAGTCCCAGGGACCTTAGCTTAGTGATGAGCTTTGACGGCACTATGGTGTTGAACGCAGAGCTGTATTCAATGAATAGCATTCTCACATAAGTGTTCCTTTTGTCCAGGTGGGAAAAGGCAGTCTTGAGTGCAATAGAGATTGCATCATCTGTGGATCTGTTGGTGTGGTATGCAAATTGGAGTGGGTCTAGGGTTTCTGGGATAATGGTGTTGTTGTGAGCCATAACCAGCCTTTCAAAGCATTTCATGGCTACAGACGTGAGTGCTACGGGTCGGTAGTCATTTAGGCAGGTTACCTTAGTGTTCTTGGGGACAGGGACTATGGTGTTCTGTTTGAAACATGTAGGTATTACAGATGGAGAGGTTGAAAATGTCAGAGAAGACACTTGCTAGTTGGTTAGAGCATGCTCGGTGTGCACGTCCTGGTAATCCGTCTGGCCAAGCGGCCTTGCGAATGTTAACCTGTTTAAAGGTCTTACTCACGTCGGCTTTGGAGAGCGTGATCAGTCTGGAACAGCTGATGCGCTCATGCATGTTTCAGTGTTACTTGCCTCGAAGCGAGCATAGAAGTTATTTAGCTCGTCTGGTAGGCTCATGTCACTAGGCAGCACTCGGCTGTACTTCCCTTTGTAGTCTGTAATAGTTTGCAAGCCCTGCCACATCCGACGAGCGTCGGAGCCGGTGTAGTACGAATTGATCTTAGTCCTGTATTGATGCTTTGCCTGTTTGATGGTTTGTCTGAGGGCATAGTGGGATTTCTTATAAGCTTCCGGGTTAGAGTCCTGTTCCTTGAAAGCGGCAGCTCTACCCTTTAGCTCAGTGCGAATGTTGCCTGTAATCCATGGCTTCTGGTTGGGGTATGTACGTACAGTCACTGTGGGGACGGCGTACTCAATGCACTTATTGATAAAGCCAGGGACTGATGTGGTGTACTCCTTAATGCCATCGGAAGAATCCCTGAACATATTCCAGTCTATGCTAGCAAAACAGTCCTGTAGTTTACCATCTGCTTCATCTGACCACTTTTTTTATAGACCGAGTCACTGGTGCTTCCTGCTTTATTTTTTGCTTGTAAGCAGTGTAAAAACAAAGGGGGGGGGGGGTCAATGTAAATAGTCCGGGTGGCCATTTTATTAATTGTTCAGCAGTCTTGTGGCTTGAGGGTAGAAGCCGTTAAGGAGCCTTTTGGACCTAGACTTGGGGCTCCGGTACCGCTTGCCGTGCGGTAGCAGAGGGAACAGTCTATGACTTGGGTGACTGGAGTCTGACATCCTTGCTGGGTCAACAAACCAGTCTAGAATGTGTCCATGTTGATACACTTTACTGTATATCCCATCTTACAGTTTCAGGCTGTTCATCATGCATTGTCAGGGGGCCTGTCTGGGGGAGAAAAGCTGAAAGTTAGCAGTTAGCATCATTACTTATCATCTATCCATCCATCCATCCATCCAGCAAACCAGTCTAGAATGTGTCCTTGTTGATATCCAGGGTTAGATACACTACATGACCAAAAATATCGTCGGACATCTCCTTCCATAATCATGGGCATTTAATATCGAGTTGGTCCCCCCTTTCCTGCTTTAACAGCTTCCAACCTGTCATTGGAAGCTGTAGCGTTAGGATTTCCCTTCACTGTCACTTAGGAACCTGAACCAGGAGAAACTGTTCCAGACCATTATTCCTCCTCCACCAAACTTTACAGTTGGCACTATGCATTCAGGCAGGTAGCGTTCTCCTGGCACAGATTTGTCCGTCGGACTGCCAGATGGTGAACGCGTTTCACTGGTCCAGAGTCCAATGGCTATGAGTTTTACACCACTCCAGCTGATGCTTGGCATTGCCACGCCACATGGTGATCTGTTCGACCATGAAAAAAACTTTTCCTTAAACTCCCGACAAACAGTTCTTGTGCTGACGTTGCTTCCAGAGGCGGTCCCGTTCTGTGAGTTTGTATGACCTACCACTTCACAGCTGAGCCGTTGTTGCTCCTAGACGTTTCCACTTCACAATAACAGCACTTACAGTTGACCGGGGCAGCTCTAGCAAGGCAGAAATTTGACAAACTGACTTGTTGGTTAAGGTGGCATCCTATGGCGGTACCACATTGAAAGTCACTGAGCTCTTCAGTAAAGCCATTTTATTGCCAATGTTTGTCTATGGAGATTGCATGGCGATGTGCTCAATTTTATACACCTGACAGCAACGGGTGTGGCTGAAATAGCTGAATCCACTAATTTGAAAGGGTGTCCACATACACTACATCACCAAAAGTATCTCATTTTACAGTCATCATGCAGTGTCAGCGGACCTGTCTGGGGAGAAACGCTGAAAGTTAACAGTTAGCATCATCCCATCCAGGAATATATATGACCTTACTGATTAGATTACAGTACATCAATGCACAGGACACTGCACCACACAAGGGGTTAGCCAATCGAAACCACTGAGGAAAGGAAAGTCTGAGTGCAGAAACGAATGCTGATGTAGCTATACAATGTTCACAGGCATACTGTAGATTTACAGTACAGTAGAAAGCTTGGCAAACACATTACAATCTTTCTCATTGGTCAAGGCACTTCATTGATGAACACTATGCACACAAGCATACTGTAGATATACTATGGTAAAAATTCAACTGCATTATTGGTCAACGGTTTTGAAAAGTGCATTTCAAAATAAAAGCTGGGCCTGGTGCTTCAGGAAATTCCCTGGAGAAAAGACCCACATCCAGTCACCTCCTGACTCCCCTCCTTACCCCAAATCAACCTACACCCTCTACTCACCCCACTAAACCCTCACCTCCACCCTCACCCCACTAAACCCTCACCTCCACCCTATACTCACCCCCACTAACACCTCACCTCCACCCTCTACTCAACCCTCACCCCCGCTAACCCCTCACCTCCACCCTCTACTCACCTCCACCCTATACTCTCCCCTCACCTCCACTCACCCCTCTTAATTAATTTAAGGTGTCCTCTCTTACACTATAGATTTTGTGTCACTTCACATACTTCTGTGGAAAACCACCGCATTGGGTGACTTTACCAGAGCCCTTGGTCTTGACTTCTGAGAGGAATATCTACAGAATTAAATATAACACATTATCATGTATCTCTATGGGAATATCTTTGTTGTTACAACTCGGCTGTTACGGGAGATAAACAGTTGTATTTAGCCACACATTGTGATGTGAGGGTCAGATATTGTGTTGTTTCAAGGTTGGCGTTATGACAATAGGATTCCTCTTGTATAAAAGTAACCATACAGGAGAGAAGAGCTCTTCCAGGGGGACCAGATATCACCTCTAGTCTCTCCACTACCAGGAATACTACAGGAGAGAAGAGCTCTTCCAGGGGGACCAGATATCACCTCTAGTCTCTCCACTACCAGGAATACTACAGGAGAGAAGAGCTCTTCCAGGGGGACCAGATATCACCTCTAGTCTCTCCACTACCAGGAATACTACAGGAGAGAAGAGCTCTTCCAGGGGGACCAGATATCACCTAGTCTCTCCACTACCAGGAATACTACAGGAGAGAAGAGCTCTTCCAGGGGGACCAGATATCAGCTAGTCTCTCCACTACCAGGAATACTACAGGAGAGAAGAGCTCTTCCAGGGGGACCAGATATCACCTATAGTCTCTCCACTACCAGGAATACTACAGGAGAGAAGAGCTCTTCCAGGGGGACCAGATATCACCTCTAGTCTCTCCACTACCAGGAATACTACAGGAGAGAAGAGCTCTTCCAGGGGGACCAGATATCACCTCTAGTCTCTCCACTACCAGGAATACTACAGGAGAGAAGAGCTCTTCCAGGGGGACCAGATATCAGCTAGTCTCTCCACTACCAGGAATACTACAGGAGAGAAGAGCTCTTCCAGGGGGACCAGATATCACCTCTAGTCTCTCCACTACCAGGAATACTACAGGAGAGAAGAGCTCTTCCAGGGGGACCATATATCACCTAGTCTCTCCACTACCAGGAATACTACAGGAGAGAAGAGCTCTTCCAGGGGGACCAGATATCACCTATAGTCTCTCCACTACCAGGAATACTACAGGAGAGAAGAGCTCTTCCAGGGGGACCAGATATCACCTATAGTCTCTCCACTACCAGGAATACTACAGGAGAGAAGAGCTCTTCCAGGGGGACCATATATCACCTAGTCTCTCCACTACCAGGAATACTACAGGAGAGAAGAGCTCTTCCAGGGGGACCAGATATCACCTCTAGTCTCTCCACTACCAGGAATACTACAGGAGAGAAGAGCTCTTCCAGGGGGACCAGATATCACCTAGTCTCTCCACTACCAGGAATACTACAGGAGAGAAGAGCTCTTCCAGGGGGACCAGATATCAGCTAGTCTCTCCACTACCAGGAATACTACAGGAGAGAAGAGCTCTTCCAGGGGGACCAGATATCACCTATAGTCTCTCCACTACCAGGAATACTACAGGAGAGAAGAGCTCTTCCAGGGGGACCAGATATCACCTCTAGTCTCTCCACTACCAGGAATACTACAGGAGAGAAGAGCTCTTCCAGGGGGACCAGATATCACCTCTAGTCTCTCCACTACCAGGAATACTACAGGAGAGAAGAGCTCTTCCAGGGGGACCAGATATCAGCTAGTCTCTCCACTACCAGGAATACTACAGGAGAGAAGAGCTCTTCCAGGGGGACCAGATATCACCTCTAGTCTCTCCACTACCAGGAATACTACAGGAGAGAAGAGCTCTTCCAGGGGGACCATATATCACCTAGTCTCTCCACTACCAGGAATACTACAGGAGAGAAGAGCTCTTCCAGGGGGACCAGATATCACCTATAGTCTCTCCACTACCAGGAATACTACAGGAGAGAAGAGCTCTTCC
Organism: Salvelinus namaycush; assembly: GCF_016432855.1. Taxonomy (NCBI): domain Eukaryota; kingdom Metazoa; phylum Chordata; class Actinopteri; order Salmoniformes; family Salmonidae; genus Salvelinus; species Salvelinus namaycush. The sequence continues at coordinate 51,867,970 of NC_052327.1, read as the reverse complement.
AGGGGGACCAGATATCACCTATAGTCTCTCCACTACCAGGAATACTACAGGAGAGAAGAGCTCTTCCAGGGGGACCATATATCACCTAGTCTCTCCACTACCAGGAATACTACAGGAGAGAAGAGCTCTTCCAGGGGGACCAGATATCAGCTAGTCTCTCCACTACCAGGAATACTACAGGAGAGAAGAGCTCTTCCAGGGGGACCAGATATCACCTAGTCTCTCCACTACCAGGAATACTACAGGAGAGAAGAGCTCTTCCAGGGGGACCAGATATCACCTAGTCTCTCCACTACCAGGAATACTACAGGAGAGAAGAGCTCTTCCAGGGGGACCAGATATCACCTCTAGTCTCTCCACTACCAGGAATACTACAGGAGAGAAGAGCTCTTCCAGGGGGACCAGATATCACCTCTAGTCTCTCCACTACCAGGAATACTACAGGAGAGAAGAGCTCTTCCAGGGGGACCAGATATCACCTAGTCTCTCCACTACCAGGAATACTACAGGAGAGAAGAGCTCTTCCAGGGGGACCAGATATCACCTAGTCTCTCCACTACCAGGAATACTACAGGAGAGAAGAGCTCTTCCAGGGGGACCAGATATCACCTAGTCTCTCCACTACCGGGAATACTACAGGAGAGAAGAGCTCTTCCAGGGGGACCAGATATCACCTAAATTCTCTCCACTACCACATCGTCTAATTCTCCCTTGTGGTCACAGTGAACTGGCGAAAAATTGCCAGCCTGTATGTTCTGCAAACAAAATCATAAGAAAAGTTAGTCTGATACCAAAACTAAATCATGATACACACTACCGGTCAAAAGTTTTAGAACACCTACTCATTCAAGGGTTTATCTCTATTTTTACTTTTTTCTACATTGTAGAATAATAGTGAAGACATCAAAACTATGAAATAACACACATGGAATCAGGTGGTAACCAAAAAAGTGTTAAACAAATCAAAATATATTTTATATTTGAGATTCTTCAAATAGCCACCCTTTGCCTTGATGACAGCTTTGCACACTATTGGCATTCTCTCAACCAGCTTCACCTGGAATGCTTTTCCAACATATGAAGGAGTTCCCACATATGCTGTGCACTTGTCTGCTTTTTCCTGCGGTCCGATTCATCCCAAACCATCTCAATTTGGTTGAGGTTGGGGGATTGTGGAGGCCAGGTCATCTGATGCAGCACTCCATCTTGGTAAAATAGCCCTTACACAGCCTGGAGGTGTGTTGGGTCATTGTTCTGTTGAAAAACAAATGCCTGATTCACACAGTCTCCTCAACAGCTTATGTTGAGATGTGTCTGTTACTTGAACTCTGTTAAGCATTTATTTGGGCAATTTCTGAGGCTGGTAACTCTACTGAACTTATCCTTTGCAGCAGAGGGAACTCTGGGTCTTCCATTCCTGTGGCGGTCCTCATGAGAGTCAGTTTCAGCATTCATAATTTTTGCAACTGCACTTGAAGAAACTTTCACAGTTCTGGAAATTTTCCGTATTGACTGACCTTCATGTCTTAAAGTAATGATGGACTGTTGTTTCTCTTTGCTTATTTGAGCTGTTCTTGCCATAATATGGACTTGGTCTTTTACCAAATAGGTATTTTTTCCGTATACCGCCCCTACTTTGTCACAACTGATTGGCTCAAACGCATTATGAAGGAAAGAAATACCACTAATTAACTTTTAACAAGGCACACCTGTGAATTGAAATGCATTCCAGGTGACTACCTTATGAAGCTGGTTGAGAGAATGCCAAGAGTGTGCAAAGCTGTCATCAAAGCAAAGGGTGACTATTTGAAGAATCACAAATATAAAATATATTTTGATTTGTTGAACACTTTTTTGGTTACTACATGATTCCATATGTGTTATTTCATAGTTTTGATGTCTTCACTATTATTCTACAATGTAGAAAATTGTAAAAATAAAGAAAAATCCTTGAATGAGTAGATGTTCTAAAACTTTTGACCGGTAGCGTATTTAGAATGAGCATGCCCATTATTGGTTAAAATGAGATTTCATGAATTATGATGCTGTCTGTGATTTGAACTCCGGTCTCTAATCAAAAGGTAAATGTGTTACCATTGCACCAAACAGCGCTGGTGATAAATAACATTGTAGGATATGGGTTATATATATTGAGCACATACCCACTACTGATTTTAACGTTAAACAATTTATAAAATTAAGCAAAAATGGTCTAATTCTTTAACTGGCATATGGGCTGCTGACTGGTCGAGTAACCTCTTCTGCCAGGAAGTCGTTCATAAGGATTAGCGACACGTCCAATAAATACATCCCCATCCAGACAGACTGACAGGAACCTCTGACCTGGATGTAATACATCACCATCCAGACAGGAACCTCTGACCTGGATGTAATACATCCCCATCCAGACAGACTGACAGGAACCTCTGACCTGGATGTAATACATCACCATCCAGACAGACTGACAGGAACCTCTGACCTGGATGTAATACATCACCATCCAGACAGGAACCTCTGACCTGGATGTAATACATCCCCATCCAGACAGACTGACAGGAACCTCTGACCTGGATGTAATACATCCCCATCCAGACAGACTGACAGGAACCTCTGACCTGGATGTAATACATCACCATCCAGACAGACTGACAGGAACCTCTGACCTGGATGTAATACATCACCATCCAGACAGGAACCTCTGACCTGGATGTAATACATCCCCATCCAGACAGACTGACAGGAACCTCTGACCTGGATGTAATACATCCCCATCCAGACAGGAACCTCTGACCTGGATGTAATACATTCCCATCCAGACAGACTGACAGGAACCTCTGACCTGGATGTAATACATCACCATCCAGACAGACTGACAGGAACCTCTGACCTGGATGTAATACATCACCATCCAGACAGACTGACAGGAACCTCTGACCTGGATGTAATACATCACCATCCAGACAGACTGACAGGAACCTCTGACCTGGATGTAATACATCCCCATCCAGACAGGAACCTCTGACCTGGATGTAATACATCCCCATCCAGACAGACTGACAGGAACCTCTGACCTGGATGTAATACATCACCATCCAGACAGACTGACAGGAACCTCTGACCTGGATGTAATACATCACCATCCAGACAGACTGACAGGAACCTCTGACCTGGATGTAATACATCACCATCCAGACAGACTGACAGGAACCTCTGACCTGGATGTAATACATCACCATCCAGACAGACTGACAGGAACCTCTGACCTGGATGTAATACATCCCCATCCGCTGGGGTTATGTGCTGTATCCACCACCATCTCTACACCACACACACTAACTCTAGCCATTATCTGGCAGCCCCACTCACACCAGTTTGTGTTTGGCTACGCCGACCCTCTAGCTGAGGTGTTTCAGGCAGCATGTCTGTGTTGTTACTGCTACGAGAACAAACTCTTTGATCTGGGGCAACGATCGGCTCAAACATGAACGGCTTCAGTAGGTTTATTGGCTCCCAAACTAACACAATTTATTTATCTGTAATAAACTCGTAGCTCAGAGTCTGAGAACTCGGTAAAATGCTGCATTTTTTGGAGTTACAAACTGTTCTCTTTCCAGTGATGCAACAATGGCAATATGGCGGTTTCCAGTTACAGTCAGCTGGTGTTCTAAATCCTAGTGTTTCCTTTCCCCTTTAAAATAGGTGAAATTGCAGCAACAGAGGACCAATGTCTCGTTCTGCTTTAAAGAGCCTGGGTTATTCCCAAATGTCCCCATATAGTGCACTACTTTTTAACAGCCCTATGGGCCCTGATCCCTATGGGCCCTGCTGACAGAGAGTGCTGTCCCTACAGGTTTCACCACCCTGCACCAGGTAATTATAATCTGGTCATTATCATAAGATCCTAAAAAGGATTGTGTGTGTGTATGTGATCCTGTGATGGAGTGTGTGTGTGTGTGTGAGACAGATCCTGAGATGGATTATCCCCAGGTACAGAGGAGCAGTCAAGGACAGTAAGGTCATAAACTATTACAACTAGAGACAACACCCTCCACTCTGCAGCTAGAGAGAGAGAGAGAGAGAGTACACCCTCCACTCTGCAGCTAGAGAGAGAGAGAGAGAGAGAGAACACCCTCCACTCTGCAGCTAGAGAGAGAGAGAGAGAGAGAGTACACCCTCCACTCTGCAGCTAGAGAGAGAGAGAGAGAGAGTACACCCTCCACTCTGCAGCTAGAGAGAGAGAGAGAGAGAGAGAGAGTACACCCTCCACTCTGCAGCTAGAGAGAGAGAGAGAGAGAGAGAGAGTACACCCTCCACTCTGCAGCTAGAGAGAGAGAGAGAGAGAGTACACCCTCCACTCTGCAGCTAGAGAGAGAGAGAGAGTACACCCTCCACTCTGCAGCTAGAGAGAGAGAGAGAGAGAGTACACCCTCCACTCTGCAGCTAGAGAGAGAGAGAGAGAGAGAGAGAGTACACCCTCCACTCTGCAGCTAGAGAGAGAGAGAGAGAGAGAGTACACCCTCCACTCTGCAGCTAGAGAGAGAGAGAGAGAGAGAGAGAGTACACCCTCCACTCTGCAGCTAGAGAGAGAGAGAGAGAGAGAGAGAGTACACCCTCCACTCTGCAGCTAGAGAGAGAGAGAGAGAGAGAGAGTACACCCTCCACTCTGCAGCTAGAGAGAGAGTACACCCTCCACTCTGCAGCTAGAGAGAGAGAGAGAGTACACCCTCCACTCTGCAGCTAGAGAGATAGAGAGAGAGAGTACACCCTCCACTCTGCAGCTAGAGAGAGAGAGAGAGAGAGAGTACACCCTCCACTCTGCAGCTAGAGAGAGAGAGAGTACACCCTCCACTCTGCAGCTAGAGAGAGAGAGAGAGTACACCCTCCACTCTGCAGCTAGAGAGAGAGAGAGAGTACACCCTCCACTCTGCAGCTAGAGAGAGAGAGAGAGAGAGTACACCCTCCACTCTGCAGCTAGAGAGAGAGAGAGAGAGAGAGTACACCCTCCACTCTGCAGCTAGAGAGAGAGAGAGAGAGAGTACACCCTCCACTCTGCAGCTAGAGAGAGAGAGAGAGAGAGAGAGAGAGAGAGAGTACACCCTCCACTCTGCAGCTAGAGAGAGAGAGAGAGAGAGAGAGAGAGAACACCCTCCACTCTGCAGCTACAGAGAGAGAGAGAGAGAACACCCTCCACTCTGCAGCTAGAGAGAGAGAGAGAGAGTACACCCTCCACTCTGCAGCTAGAGAGAGAGAGAGAGAGAGTACACCCTCCACTCTGCAGCTAGAGAGAGAGAGAGAGAGAGAGAGAGAGAGTACACCCTCCACTCTGCAGCTAGAGAGAGAGAGAGTACACCCTCCACTCTGCAGCTAGAGAGAGAGAGAGAGAGAGAGAGAGAGAGAGAGAGAGAGAGAGAGAGAGAGAGAGAGAGAGAGAGAGTACACCCTCCACTCTGCAGCTAGAGAGAGAGAGAGAGAGAGAGTACACCCTCCACTCTGCAGCTAGAGAGAGAGAGAGAGAGAGAGAGTACACCCTCCACTCTGCAGCTAGAGAGAGAGAGAGAGAGTACACCCTCCACTCTGCAGCTAGAGAGAGAGAGAGAGCGAGAGAGAGAGTACACCCTCCACTCTGCAGCTAGAGAGAGAGAGAGAGAGAGAGAGTACACCCTCCACTCTGCAGCTAGAGAGAGAGAGAGAGAGAGTACACCCTCCACTCTGCAGCTAGAGAGAGAGAGAGAGAGAGAGAGAGAGAGTACACCCTCCACTCTGCAGCTAGAGAGAGAGAGAGAGAGAGAGAGAGAGAGAGTACACCCTCCACTCTGCAGCTAGAGAGAGAGTACACCCTCCACTCTGCAGCTAGAGAGAGAGAGAGAGTACACCCTCCACTCTGCAGCTAGAGAGAGAGAGAGAGAGAGAGTACACCCTCCACTCTGCAGCTAGAGAGAGAGAGAGAGAGAGAGAGAGAGAGTACACCCTCCACTCTGCAGCTACAGAGAGAGAGAGAGAGAGAGAGTACACCCTCCACTCTGCAGCTAGAGAGAGAGAGAGAGAGAGAGTACACCCTCCACTCTGCAGCTAGAGAGAGAGAGAGAGAGTACACCCTCCACTCTGCAGCTAGAGAGAGAGAGAGAGAGAGTACACCCTCCACTCTGCAGCTAGAGAGAGAGTACACCCTCCACTCTGCAGCTAGAGAGAGAGAGAGAGAGAGAGAGTACACCCTCCACTCTGCAGCTAGAGAGAGAGAGAGAGAGAGAGAGTACACCCTCCACTCTGCAGCTAGAGAGAGAGAGAGAGAGAGAGAGAGAGAGAGAGTACACCCTCCACTCTGCAGCTAGAGAGAGAGAGAGAGAGAGAGAGAGAGAGTACACCCTCCACTCTGCAGCTAGAGAGAGAGAGAGAGAGAGAGAGAGAGTACACCCTCCACTCTGCAGCTAGAGAGAGAGAGAGAGAGAGAGAGAGAGTACACCCTCCACTCTGCAGCTAGAGAGAGAGAGAGAGAGAGAGAGTACACCCTCCACTCTGCAGCTAGAGAGAGAGAGAGAGAGAGAGAGTACACCCTCCACTCTGCAGCTAGAGAGAGAGAGAGAGAGAGAGTACACCCTCCACTCTGCAGCTAGAGAGAGAGAGAGAGAGAGAGAGAGAGAGTACACCCTCCACTCTGCAGCTAGAGAGAGAGAGAGAGAGAGAGAGAGAGAGTACACCCTCCACTCTGCAGCTAGAGAGAGAGAGAGAGAGAGAGAGAGAGTACACCCTCCACTCTGCAGCTAGAGAGAGAGAGAGAGAGAGAGAGTACACCCTCCACTCTGCAGCTAGAGAGAGAGAGAGAGAGAGAGAGTACACCCTCCACTCTGCAGCTAGAGAGAGAGAGAGAGAGAGAGAGAGAGAGAGTACACCCTCCACTCTGCAGCTAGAGAGAGAGAGAGAGAGAGAGTACACCCTCCACTCTGCAGCTAGAGAGAGAGAGAGTACACCCTCCACTCTGCAGCTAGAGAGAGAGAGAGAGTACACCCTCCACTCTGCAGCTAGAGAGAGAGAGAGAGTACACCCTCCACTCTGCAGCTAGAGAGAGAGAGAGTACACCCTCCACTCTGCAGCTAGAGAGAGAGAGAGAGAGAGAGAGTACACCCTCCACTCTGCAGCTAGAGAGAGAGAGAGAGAGAGAGTACACCCTCCACTCTGCAGCTAGAGAGAGAGAGAGAGAGAGTACACCCTCCACTCTGCAGCTAGAGAGAGAGAGAGTACACCCTCCACTCGGCAGCTAGAGAGAGAGAGAGAACACCCTCCACTTTGCAGCTAGAGAGAGAGAGAGAGAGAGAGAGTACACCCTCCACTCTGCAGCTAGAGAGAGAGAGAGAGAACACCCTCCACTCTGCAGCTAGAGAGAGAGAGAGAGAGAGTACACCCTCCACTCTGCAGCTAGAGAGAGAGAGAGAGAGTACACCCTCCACTCTGCAGCTAGAGAGAGAGAGAGAGTACACCCTCCACATCTAGAGAGAGAGAGTACACCCTCCACTCTGCAGCTAGAAAGATTCCCCCCACACTCTGCAGCAAGCAGTCCCTCCAGGAAGCAGGAAAACCTGGGTTTCAGCATTTTAAGTGACTGCTGTGTGTGTGTGTGTGTGTGTGTGTGTCTGATTGATACTCAACTAAATTCCAGGATCAGAAGCTTTTTCTTTGCTGCAGCAAAAAAACTGTAATCTCCCCAAAATAATGCTAACAACGATGGCATAATTAGAGTATGATTAATCACTATGTCCATTACTGTTATACATGCATTACCACCCACCGCTTTGTTCCTGTAGTACTCCCATAGCAAGCAGCACTACAGTAACTAGCGTGAATACACCATTTCAGCAAATTCTGGGAATGAATAAGTTAATTATTTTTTGAACATTTAAAAGTAGCCAGCTTGTACTCACCACTCAAAATAGCATATTTCCTACCTGGCCCTGCCCAAGACAAAGCTAACTAGAGGAATCTGATTGGCCAACTCATACACAGAAGTTATATAAAAAATAAATAAACAATGGGTGTGTTTGTAAATTCACTCTGGTTATCTAATCTGATTTCAGAGCACTCTCGTCTGAGTGTGTCAGAGCACAGAATAACTGATGAATTTACAAACGCTCAACACCCGTTGAATATGGCCGATGTCAGTTAAACGTCGGCAAAAAAAGGCGTAATTAAATTGTTGGCAGCAGCAGTTAATCACCAATGCTCTGGATAACATGAAAACAGCCTAACCAGCTCTGCTAGGGAGAGTAAAATGGTCAGTGAGCTGTTCTCTCATTTGTGTCTGGAAGTAGCTAGAAAGCTAGCCAACGTTAGCTAGTTAGCCAGTTAGCTTGGGTGCTTGACTGCCGTTGTGAGGTCAGAACGCTTGGATCAACCCTACTCCTCGACCAGAGCTTCTCTGAATTTACAAACGGACAATCTGACAACGCTCTGAATTTATGAACACCTAGAGTGCACTCTGGCACTCCAGATTGAATTTACAAACACACCCTATATTGGATTTCCTACACTGACTTTCCTGATCCTGTGGCCCACCACCTATATTTAGTTTCCACTACAGATTCTAACCTACAAGTAATACTTATTTAATACAAATTTATGAAAAATTATATATAATTCCTAAATACACTGCTCAAAAAAATAAAGGGAACACTTAAACAACACAATGTAACTCCAAGTCAATCACACTTCTGTGAAATCAAACTGTCCACTTAGGAAGCAACACTGATTGACAATAAATTTCACATGCTGTTGTGCAAATGGAATAGACAAAAGGTGGAAATTATAGGCAATTAGCAAGACACCCCCAATAAAGGAATGGTTCTGCAGGTGGTGACCACAGACCACTTCTCAGTTCCTATGCTTCCTGGCTGATGTTTTGGTCACTTTTGAATGCTGGCGGTGCTTTCACTCTAGTGGTAGCATGAGACGGAGTCTACAACCCACACAAGTGGCTCAGGTAGTGCAGTTCATCCAGGATGGCACATCAATGCGAGCTGTGGCAAAAAGGTTTGCTGTGTCTGTCAGCGTAGTGTCCAGAGCATGGAGGCGCTACCAGGAGACAGGCCAGTACATCAGGAGACGTGGAGGAGGCCGTAGGAGGGCAACAACCCAGCGGCAGGACCGCTACCTCCGCCTTTGTGCAAGGAGGTGCACTGCCAGAGCCCTGCAAAATTACCTCCAGCAGGCCACAAATGTGCATGTGTCAGCATATGGTCTCACAAGGGGTCTGAGGATCTCATCTCGGTACCTAATGGCAGTCAGGCTACCTCTGGCGAGCACATGGAGGGCTGTGCGGCCCCACAAAGAAATGCCACCCCACACCATGACTGACCCACCGCCAAACCGGTCATGCTGGAGGATGTTGCAGGCAGCAGAACGTTCTCCACGGCGTCTCCAGACTCTGTCACGTCTGTCACATGTGCTCATGTGCTCAGTGTGAACCTGCTTTCATCTGTGAAGAGCACAGGGCACCTCTGGCAAATGCCAAACGTCCTGCACGGTGTTGGGCTGTAAGCACAACCCCCACCTGTGGACGTCAGGCCCTCATACCACCCTCATGGAGTCTGTTTCTGACCGTTTGAGCAGACACATGCACATTTGTGGCCTGCTGGAGGTCATTTTGCAGGGCTCTGGCAGTGCACCTCCTTGCACAAAGGTGGAGGTAGCGGTCCTGCTGCTGGGTTGTTGCCCTCCTACGGCCTCCTCCACGTCTCCTGATGTACTGGCCTGTCTCCTGGTAGCGCCTCCATGCTCTGGACACTACGCTGACAGACACAGCAAACCTTTTTGCCACAGCTCGCATTGACGTGCCATCCTGGATGAGCTGCACTACCTGAGCCACTTGTGTGGGTTGTAGACTCCGTCTCATGCTACCACTAGAGTCAGAGCACCGCCAGCATTCAAAAGTGACCAAAACATCAGCTAGGAAGCATAGGAACTGAGAAGTGGTCTGTGGTTACCACCTGCAGAACCATTCCTTTATTGGGGGTGTCTTGCTAATTGCCTATAATTTCCACCTTTTGTCTATTCCATTTGCACAACAGCATGTGAAATTTATTGTCAATCAGTGTTGCTTCCTAAGTGGACAGTTTGATTTCACAGAAGTGTGATTGACTTGGAGTTACATTGTGTTGTTTAAGTGTTCCCTTTATTTTTTTGAGCAGTGTACATATCAGGCATAAATTGTGCAATATCACTTCAGCTGTGAGTATGTGAGGTGCTTGCTGTGTGAAAGCACTCTATTTTCCTGCTTGTCTGTGTGGCGTGAGTGCCTGTGTGTCCGATCTGCAACATAGTAGTGAGAGAGAGCAGTGCCTCCCCCTCTACTGCCTCTGTGTTGCTGACTCATTGTCACTGCCCCAGAATCTGCTGGCTGTCTGCATTATTCACTGACTCACCTTTCTCTTAACTGGCAGTGCCTCCTCAGCACCTGGCCGGCAATGGGGACTGTGCTGGTCCGTGGGGTCAGTGCTGGGACGGCCGTGCAGGCCCTAGGGGCCAGGCATCAGTGGGGGCCGGGGGACTTGTCTCAGAGGGCATTTCCACCCTCCAGCCCTAACTCACTTGGCCCCTCCTGTGACCGAAAAATCACTAAGCGTTTAACTATGGATCTACAACTCTTTATTGTTATAAGGCTGAAAGTATTGAGCAACACCTAATTCTGGGCTGACTTTAGTGCCATGGGGGCTAGTATCAGAGGACAGCTCCAGCCACCCCGGCCTGGACACACCTCAGCTCCAGGAGGAACAACAGGCTACAAAGCCCAGCAGACCAGAGGCAAATAGAAGAGGATAACAAACACTGCTTTGCCTCCCGTGAAAATGATAAATATAGGCAAGAATATTCCGGCAGCGTGTAGAAGTCCCAGTGGGAAGACCAGAGGTAACATTATGGACGACGTTGGATTCATAGCATAACCTTTCCTCAGCAAGTAACACTGCATTCACATAAGAGGACGTTACAAATGTACAGCTTTAGGTAAGAGGGTAAACAACATGGCTGCACAAGGTGTTGTAAGCTACACAGTCTGGGAAGACCATAGGTAACTTATGAACAAGGTTGGATTCTCATATTGTGATTCATTAGCATAACCTTGATTATCTCTGACATGCTTCAGATTTAACTCGTAGGAAGACGTTGATTAACAAGAAGGTTCAGAACAACATTCTAGAAGCCTGGGGTTTGATAAATCACACTGGGAAGACCACAGGTAACAGCGACAATGTTGGATTCATGCCATTTTAACCTTGCTTTGGATTAAACTAATTCATGAACAGTAGAGACATTCATCAAACACCCACAGGCAAGAAGAATAACCTAACATTACAATTTTGTCACCGCAGTACATGAATTAACGCATGGAGTGAGATCTCACAGGAAAGACAGGAAGTAAAACAATAATCAGTGTTGGATTCTTATAAAGGCATGATGCATTAGCATATCCTTGACTATCCCTTATGTAACTAATACAAAAAACATTCATTAAATTATAAAGGTAAACATTATTCTACCAGCGTGAGGTGTTGAAGTCACACTGGGATTCTGTCGCCACAGTACATAACTGGACAGTAGTGATGTCACAGGATCAGTTCCCCCACTGTTACCTTTAATCTGTCAGAGGTCCTACAGGACAGTGAGCTATAGCAGTACACTGCTATTCTGCTGCAGGTATCTACATAGTACTGCATAGGCTGGCTGGCTGCGTGGGCCAGGTTGCACTGCACAGGAGGTGGGTGAGGACTGCATACAGTATGCAAGAACACACACACACCCCCTACCTCTCAAAGCACCATCTAGTTGGCCACATACTCCTGCCAGCATTTCAAAGTCAATAAATCAATGTAGGACAATGTCAATTTGATATCAGTTGGGACAGATTTAAAAACAATTACAGGGGTTTTACAGGGGATAAACAACAAAGACAATGTACTCAGAGATAACCTTCAGTACCCGAGCGTCAACATCCCACTGAGCTCTCCAACTTTTGTCGGGGTAGACAGGGTCTCCGTCTCAAACTGCGTCCTATCCCCTCTGTAGTACAATACAGGGCTCTGGTCAAAAGTAGTGCACTATATAGGGAATAGGGGGCCATTTGGGATACATCCTAAATTTGGGTTGCAGAGCCTCAGCAGGGAGTGAAGACACTCTGCCCCCTAGTGGAGAGAAAGTAAAAATACAGTCCTGAAGAAATCTCTAACATTTAAGTAACGATTCATTGACTTGAGTTTTTGTGGTGTCACATTTAAGATCATTCAAATTTTCTACTGGTCTTAAAATGCAGGTCTTCGCACTGTGGAGATCAAGCTTACGTTACATCAGAAACACTAGGGGTCTATTTCCTGTGGAGATCAAGCTTACGTTACATCAGAAACACTAGGGGTCTATTTCCTGTGGAGATCAAGCTTACGTTACAATAGAAACACTAGGGGTCTGTTTCCTGTGGAGATCAAGCTTACGTTACATCAGAAACACTAGGGGTCTGTTTCCTGTGGAGATCAAGCTTACGTTACATCAGAAACACTAGGGGTCTGTTTCCTGTGGAGATCACGCTTACGTTACAATAGAAACACTAGGGGTCTGTTTCCTGTGGAGATCAAGCTTACGTTACATCAGAAACACTAGGGGTCTGTTTCCTGTGGAGATCAAGCTTACGTTACAATAGAAACACTAGGGGTCTGTTTCCTGTGGAGATCAAGCTTACGTTACATCAGAAACACTAGGGGTCTGTTTCCTGTGGAGATCAAGCTTACGTTACATCAGAAACACTAGGGGTCTGTTTCCTGTGGAGATCAAGCTTACGTTACATCAGAAACACTAGGGGTCTGTTTCCTGTGGAGATCAAGCTTACGTTACATCAGAAACACTAGGGGTCTGTTTCCTGTGGAGATCAAGCTTACGTTACAATAGAAACACTAGGGGTCTGTTTCCTGTGGAGATCAAGCTTACGTTACATCAGAAACACTAGGGGTCTGTTTCCTGTGGAGATCAAGCTTACGTTACATCAGAAACACTAGGGGTCTGTTTCCTGTGGAGATCAAGCTTACGTTACAATAGAAACACTAGGGGTCTGTTTCCTGTGGAGATCAAGCTTACGTTACATCAGAAACACTAGGGGTCTGTTTCCTGTGGAGATAAAGCTTACGTTACAATAGAAACACTAGGGGTCTGTTTCCTGTGGAGATCAAGCTTACGTTACATCAGAAACACTAGGGGTCTGTTTCCTGTGGAGATCAAGCTTACGTTACATCAGAAACACTAGGGGTCTGTTTCCTGTGGAGATCAAGCTTACGTTACATCAGAAACACTAGGGGTCTATTTCCTGTGGAGATCAAGCTTACGTTACATCAGAAACACTAGGGGTCTGTTTCCTGTGGAGATCAAGCTTACGTTACATCAGAAACACTAGGGGTCTGTTTCCTGTGGAGATCAAGCTTACGTTACATCAGAAACACTAGGGGTGTTTCCTGTGGAGATCAAGCTTACGTTACATCAGAAACACTAGGGGTCTGTTTCCTGTGGAGATCAAGCTTACGTTACAATAGAAACACTAGGGGTCTGTTTCCTGTGGAGATCAAGCTTACGTTACATCAGAAACACTAGGGGTCTGTTTCCTGTGGAGATCAAGCTTACGTTACATCAGAAACATTAGGGGTCTGTTTCCCGGGCGCAGAACAAGTCTAGCGCTGGAGTAGAAAGCATGCTCAATGGACATTCTCCATTGAAATAGGGTTTTAGTCCAGGATAGGATTTAATCCGTGTCCAGGAAACAGACCCTACGAGTTGTAACACTGGTTGTATCAACATGTTATGACAGTTAAGAACAGTCAATGTAATACTTTAACGACAAGGAAACGTGACAAAGTGTGAATCTGTGAAACAAAAAGAGCCAAATGGAGCACTGAGTTTTTACGTTTTATTTAAGGTTTCTTTTTCCAGACCTGCAGAGGACAGTTCAATTCCTTTAAGCTCCTCAATGAGTGTTTAACTCAGCATCATGTTTAAAACCACGGTAGTACGACTGAGTATGTTGGTTTCTCCTGGATCAGTTCTTGTTTCTGGTGAATACTGTTTTTAATAGGGGACAGCAGGAGAAAGAGAGAGATGAACAGAGCGAGAGAAAGATGGAGAGATCATGAGTTAAGACTAAAAGAAAGAGGCTGTGAAGGGAGGAGAGGTTATTCATTCTCTTGGCCCAGAGAAAGGCAGAGAGCTCCTTGGATTAAATTGCAAGCCGTCGTTTGTCAGCTCGTCTTGTAGCACTTTACGATATCACATTGCATTATTTCCATTCTCACACGTTTTATACAGATACATATCAGAACATTGTGACACTATTTCCCTTGCCAATCACTCAAGCTCCTCATTAATTCATGGTAAGGCCTCGTTGAAAGCCCTCACGGGTCTAACAAGGCGGAAACTTTTAACGCTATTGGCTACCCTTATTAGTATTAGTTTTGACCTGCATATCTTGGAAGCCTTTTCATCAACCCCTTCATTTCTCTGTTTTGTCTGCTTTCTGGTAGTTCTCCTGATAAGGGTTAAGCTACTGGAGGTGCCACACAGTGGCACTGTGTATAAGACCAAATCCTGGATTTCAGGATGTCCCAGTATTAGCCTGTAACTTCCCTACCAACAGTCTTTAAATATTGTACTTTGTTCTAGCTTCGACGCCAACCGCTCTGTTTCACCAGAATTAGCGCTTAACGTGCCGAGGTTTGGTATCGCGAGTCTTGGCCTCTTCTTCTTCCGACCCGAGAACAGTGGCGAGACTCTTTAACCCCTGTCGGCCAGCCCTCCTGTTAGGTGGTCCTACTTCCTCTGATACAGAGGTTCAACTGAATCTTCCCTCTACTACAGGATGGGGCACCATGACCCCTGACCCCAAAGGGAAGAACGTTGGTTTTAATGACCTGCATGAGACAAGTCATTGGTTCGGCCCGTTCCAGGCAAACTACATTGCAGTCGCCTGCCAGATCTCACAACGCCTGGATAGGTGTTCTCAGCTAACCAGTTAAATCAGCTATAGCTGATCAGTTCTCAGCTAACCACATATGATATAGCAGTCTGACACCGACTTCAAAGGCCGATCATTGGTTGCTGCATTGAGTGCAGCACTACTACAAACTAGTCGGCCTGGAACGTCACCATTGTGACCGTGTGTCTAACATGGCAACCGTAGCATGTATAGCCTGCCTGTGCCCTTAACTCACCCCTCCTAACGTCTTAGTCTGCCCATCTCTGTCTGCAGAATTTCCTGTCATCTGAACCAACTACAACAAGTCCCTCAACAATACTTCTCTAAAGATTCTCAACCGTACCTCTTAAACCGTTAAAGGCATTTTCTCACATGCCCAGTTAACCACTCCAGGGTTTCTCTGCAACGAGGGAGCGGAACGTTTCATTCAGGTCTCCTGTTCTGTTGAAAGTGGGGAGGATGAGGGTATTTGGGGCAAAGCTTTAAGAGCAGATTTTCCATTCCTTTTGTTGCTTCATCCTCAAAGAGTAATCGTGACTTCACTTCATTCACCCACTTCATATTTAATCACGAGTTAACTTCATAAAATTACCCACGTTAGTCTTGTTTCCTGTGCCGTTTGTAGTTATCGACTTTGGTGTCAACAAACCTAGCAGTGCTCCTGTTCTTCGTGCTCGTCTAGATCATAAAGGACGGACCTCAAGTGAAGCTCACAGCAGTGCCTGATCCCAAACAATTCACCTGGGTCATATTCATTATGCACCAAACGAAGTGAAACCGGCAGGGACTACATGGATTTATCTGTCCAATAAGAAACACTTTCCGTTTAAAAATGTTTCACTACTACTGAACACACCCCTGACTACTGGAGCTCACAGTAAGGCATTGACTTGGTTGGTAGCAGACCAAAAGGGAGGGTACCTAGCAATACATGTCATGTACCACGAAAACAAAAACAAAGGAACAAACAGGCTGTCAGTTTTCTAAAAAAAAAAAAGATAGAAGTTGAAAGGACAAAGAAAGCAGCCTTGTTATTTTGTTAGCTAATAATTTTTCATAATTTGATAATCTGCAGATTGGTGTGTGTACACTGTATCTGTATCGGGTTGGGACACTGTTGTAATCTGTCTTTAGTGTCGGTCCCCAGCGGTGGTGCTGTTTAACAGCTCTGTAGCGCTCTGGCCTGGGGGTCTGAAGGCTGTCTGGAAGCCTGGGGGAGGGCTGTGAAACTGGCTGGGGTTGGCCTGTGTGGGTTGGGCCAGGCTGGGAAGGTAAGGGGCCCAGCCGGAGCCAGCTCTGTGGTGGAGGGGGAGGTGTGGGTGTGAGGCAGCCTGGTCTAGGAGGCCGTGGTGGTGGCTGTGGAGGGACTGGTGATGCTGGTTCTGGGGCTGTTGGGGGAGAGAGGAGCTAGGCAGGGCAGGGCCGTCCATCTCTGTCAGGGCCTGGAGGGACTTGAGCCAGTGGGGAGGGTTCTGGTCTTCTTGGAAAAGGTCTAAACTGTTACCTGTCGAGGCTGGGATGCCTGAAGAGAGAAGAGAGATGGGTGAGTGAGTGGGAACTGTAGGACAGAGTTTCCCAAACTCTGCATGCTTTGGTTTTTGCCCTAGCACCACACAGCAGATTCAAATACCCAACTCATCATCAGCCTTTGATTAGGGCAAAAACCAAAACGTGCACCTAGAGGGAGCCCTCGGAACCAGTTGGAGAAACCATGGTGTAGGAGACGCACTTCCATTTAGTATCTTTAGTGCTGTCTACAGATCTCCCTGGAAAACAGTGACTATTGTTGGTGAGTAGAGTATCCTGGCTAAATAAAGATGACATGTCCAACTCTGCTTATAACACTTTCAAACCTATCTTAATAAGTTAATGTAAATAGTTGTTAGATATCTGCATGTTATATATGACAGAATAAAGTCATCATCATCATCGTATTGTACCTGTGTAATAAATACGTCTGGGGTTACTCACTACCTGTGATGATGGCTGGGTCCATCCAGCTGGCCGTACCGTCCCAGCTGAGGCTGTGTGATAGTCCCCCTGTCCCGTGGAGCCCCCCTGGGCCCCCCAGGTGGTTGGGCCGCCCGATGTGGTTCACACTGGAGGACGAGGAGGAGGAGGAGGAAGAGGAGGAGTTGGGGAGACCGCCGAAGTTGATGTTGATGTTGGGGAGGAGAGCTCTCAGGCCAGCCTGCCATTCTTTCACATTGAGGCCGTCTATAGAACAGCTGCTTTCTAGAGAGAGAACATATTTATTTAATTACGGACAAATAAGCAAATCAGCACTGCTTATTTTCTACATTTAATATAGATTTTTGATTAATCCACATCTTCAGGTGGCTTTGGACTGCCATCTTGTGGCCAAAACACAGAACTACATCTACATGTAATTTGTCATTTTGACCTTGCAGGAAACATGGAAGAAATAGGCAAAACGATGACATGTTTTGACATTCAATGCTTGTTACAGTCATACTGGACAGACTGTATTAAACATGACTCAAACAGGTTTGGGGTAAACTGAATTTCAATTCAGTCCATTCAGGATTTAAACTGAAATGCCAATTTCAAGTTTTGTTTACTTCCTGAATTGAGACAAGACATAACTGACTCCTAACCTCAACACTCCCAGAAGACAGAGCCAGGGTCTTATAACAACCTACCTGATATGGGGATCCCTCCCAGCCCTGTACTGTGGCGCTGAGGAGGCATGCTCAAGTCCAGGAAGTTTCCGTGTCCCCCTCCAGCATTGGCCGAGTGGTTCAAGTGTGAGAGGTGATTATTGCTGCGTGCCGAGGGAGACATGTCCATCCAGGGATGCCGAGAGGCAGTGGCGGCCTGGGCAGCCTGACTTCCACCATGATGACTACTCTGACTCTGGGAACCAGGGAAACTAAAGGAACTATAAATTTGCCTTTGGTGGAGCTGAGAAAGTCGGGGTGGAGGTCCAATGCTGCTGGGGAAATGGTTGGGGTTGGAGGGAGGCACGTGAAGGCCGTGGTGTGACCCGGGGTGGTGGAGGCTGAAGGGGCCGGGGGACCCCAGCGGACTGGGCTGGTCCTGGACTGACAGCTCCTTCTCTATGAGGTCAGCCAGGGCCTTCCGCGTGATGTCGAAGGGGTCGAAGCCTAGGTCGTCGTCCTGCTGTTGTGTCTTGGATGAGGAGCCGAAGCCGAAGGCCGCCTGCCAGTCTGTGGAGGACGAGACCGGTATTGTGTCTGGGGAAGGGAGAGAACCATGGAAAACTTATCTAGTGGTTATGTTTCAAAGCTGAAACGCAGTGGAGCAGACACTGCACAGTTTAAAAAAAAATTTACCCCTTTTTTATCCCCAATTTTGTGGTGTCCAATTGGTAGTAGTTACAATCTTGTCTCATCGCTGCAACTCCTGTACGGACTTGGGAGAGGCGAAGGTCGAGAGCCATGCGTCCTCCGAAACACAACTCAACCTAGCCGCACTGATTCTTGACACAATACACATCCAACCCAGAAGCCAGCCGCACCAATGTGGCAGAGGAAACACCGTACACCTGGCGACCATGTCAGCGTGCACTGCGCCTGGCCCGCACAGGAGTCACTAGTGCGCGATGAGACAAGGATATCCCTGCCGGCCAAACCCTCCCTAACCCGGACGACGCTGGGCAAATTTTGCGCCGCCCCATGGGCCTCCCGGTCACGGCCGGCTGCGACAGAGCCTGGGCTCAAACCCAGAATCTCTGGTGGCACAGCGATGCAGTGCCTTAGACCACTGCGCCACCCGGGAGGCGACACTGCACTGTTAAAGGAAGCATCGTCCACTAAACAGTGTTTGTGTCTCAGTGTCTACCCCACACAACCCACCTGATGCGAAGAGGCTCTGTGGTTCAGGGGTCATGGGCCAGTCGGATCCCCCTCTAGGTGTGTTAGGGAAGGGGGGCAGGCCAGACGGGATGGGGTTGGGTTGTCTGAAATTACTGTTGTCTGAGAACAAGGACTGGGACTCTGCAGCAGCCCCCTCGAAGGGCGAGCGGGCGGTGAGGTCCACTACACTGATAGGAACCACCAGACTGCTGGGGGGTCTGGTCAGCCCCGGAGGAGAGGAGGGGGACTCACTGTTAGGCATCTGGAGAGGGGAGGGGACATTGGTAATGTCTGTGACAATGTAACATTTGTAAGAAATAATCAGCTATATTTGAAAATGGCTCAGAAGAAACTGTATACTCTGTATATACTTAACAATCATTTCCCTAAATAACGTCAATATGTTCTTCATGTAATATAGTAATTATCTATACACAAATCTTGAAAACACATTAAAAAAAACATATTTCTGTACTTCTACATGTGAAATTAAGTCATTAGTAAAGGTCTTCGTACCTGTTGTAAAGTCTCTCCATTCACCATACTTATTGATTCCGGAGGTTTGTCGCTGGGACTAAAGAGAAACAGACTATGATCTTCATGGCCCACCACCAGCATTTAAAACGGACCAAAAAGGAGACCAGTTTGGCCTGTGAGTTATAACCTTTTCACTCTATTGTTCTGACCTGAACCAAACTAGGCTGGCTTGGATTCTCTGTTCACACAGCCCTTTTCAGCACATTTCCAGCAACTATAGTGAATGTGTAACCATGCAGTACAGAAGAGTACTGCCTGCCTTCTCAGTAAGCTTGGTTTAACCCTGCAGTATATATTGCCTGTGACATGTCAACATTTCTGTTGTCATTGTAAAATGGACTAATAAAGTCTTATTCTTCTACAGCGCATTCAGAAAGTAGTCTCACCCATGACTTTACACATTTTGTAAATTGATAAAATGTAGATTTTTTGGGGGTCACTGGCCTACATACAATAACCCATAATCAAAGTGGAATAATGTTTTTACAAATTAATAAAAAAATATAAGTTAAAATGTATTGAGTCAATAAGTATTCAAACTCTGTTATGGCAAGCTTAAATAAGTTCAGGAGTAACAATGTGCTTCACAAGTCACATAAGGTGCAACGACTCTGTGTGCAATAGAGTTTAACATGATTTTTGAATGACTACCTCATTTCTGTACACACATACAATTATCTGTAAGGTCCCTCAGTTGAGCAGTGAATTTCAAACAGATTCAACCACAAAGACCAGGGAGATTGTCCAATGCCTCACAATTTCAGGGATTTCACCATGAGGTCAATGGTGAATTTAAAACAGAGTTTAATGGCTGTGATAGCAGAAAACTGAGGATGGATCCACAACATTGTAGTTACTCCTCAATACTAACCTAAATGACAGAGTGAAAAGGAAGGCTGTACAGGAAAAAATAAGATTCCAAAACATGCATCCTGTTTGCAATAAGGCACTAAAGTAATACTGCAAAAACAAATGTGGTAAGCAATTCCCGTTTTTGTCTTGAACAGAAAGTGTTACGTTTGGGACAAATCCAATACAGCACATTACTGAGTACCGCTACATATTTTCAAGCATGGTGGCTGCATAACGTTATGGCTGTGCTTGTAATCGTTAAGGAATGGGGAGTTTTTCAGGATAAAAAAACAAAAAACGGAGCTAAGCACAGGTAAAATCCTAGAGGAAAACCTTGTACAGTCTGCTTTCCACGAAACACTGGGAATGAACTTACCTTTCAGCAATAACCTAAAACACAAGGCAAAATCTACACTGGATTTGCTTACCAAGAAAACAGCTAATGTTCCTGAGTGGCCGAGTTACAGTTTTGATTTAAATCTACCTGAAAATCCATGGCAAAACCTGAAATTGGTTGTCTAGCAATGATTAACAACCAATTTGACAGAGCTTGAAGAATTTTGAAAATAATAAATAGGCAAATAGTGTATAATCCAGGTGTGGAAAGCTCTTAGAGATTGACCAAGAAAGCTGTAAATCACTGCCAAAGATGATTCAGGGGTGTGAATACTTATGTAAATGAGATATTTATGCATTTCATTTTCAATAAATTTGCACCAATTTCTAAAAACATGTTTTCATTGTCACTATGGAGTATCCATTTTGAATTCAGGCTGTAACAACAAAATGTGGAATAAGTCAAGGGGTATGAATACTTTCTGAAGGCACTGCATATCAGGGGTTCTCAAAGTGGGATCCAGGTACTGCAGGGGGTCTGTGGCCAGATCTCTCGATCTATATGCATCCACCTATCCACACACACAATTTATTTAATGAATATTACAAAAGAGAATTTTGGCCAAGGGATCCATGGAATAAATTTAAAAAGTGTAATATTATTAATCTATAATTTATGTTCAACATACATGGGCAACATGGGCCTCGGAGGCTCACAGACATATTGGTATCCACAGCACTCCAATTATACATTTTTCAACTCAATACTATTCCTCCCCCAATTTTTATTTACTGCACTGTAATTTAAGTTTTAAAAACTGCAAAGTTTTCTCTGCCTCATGGCAAAATGTGTAGAATTGTAGGATATTAGCTTGACAGCTGAAAAAATAAAAAAATAATACCTGCCCCATGACCAAAAAGTGTAGAATTACGGAAAATTCGCTTTAAATCTGCAATATTTTCTCTCCGATGCCAAAATGCGGGCCTTTTAAAATGTTCCTTCCTCGGGGCTGAGAATTGGTTTATCTGGCCATGTAATGCAGACATCATAGTAAAATTCCTTGTAGGCTATTTTTTAAATGGCACTCGAGTAATGTTCTGATTATGAGGGGGTGCTATCACAAAAGTGGTCCATGACCCAAAAAGTTTGAGAAGCCCTGTTCCATATTACCTGTTGCTGTCACAGTTAGAGGAGAAGGGGGACAGGGCAGCACCCTGACCAGACCCCATCCCCAGCTCGGTGTCCAGCCCCAGGCCAAGTCCTAACCCATCGGAGGTCATGCCCTCTGGGTCCAGGCAGCAGTCTAGCAGCGGAGGAGACTTCCTGTCCTCCGACAGGCCATTGGCCAGTTTGCCACCGTATCCCGATAGAATCGGCCACCCATCTTTGCCATTGTTGGGTCTGTTGTGATAGATGAACAAACATCCAATAAAGAGATGTTGTGTGGTCGAAATCGATAGAAGCCTCAGGTGGTCAAGTGGTTAGTGCCACAGCCTCCAGGGCAAATATTTGCTGTTGGGGAGAGCCAAAATACCAAACATACCTTTGTGTAGAATTTGAAGATCTGCTTTTTGACTTTTCCCCTGCACACGTTGACGTTTGTAGAAAGCTGGGGTTCATTTTGTAGAGGTCCTGGAGTAGTGTCTGCTCGTATTCTTGGTGTTTCCCGGCCTAAGGACAAACATAGTAACGTTAAGTAATTTAAGCAGTGAATCATAACACACAACGCTCCCACTGTTCACCACAGACACCTACTCAATTCAACTGTGTCGCAGCTTCCACCTAGACCCAGATCTAGCATGACAACGACATTAGGAATTGGCTATACAGCACAAACAGATCTGGGACCAGGCTAGCTTCAAAAAACATTAATGCTGAGGTCCAAAGTCACTTGAAGTAAGAACATGGTTGAAAAGGCCAATACTAAAACATCCAAGAGGAAATAAAGAACCAGATCTAACCTGGGACAAGGTATACACACAGGCAAGAACAGTACATGACGTCAAGAGAAAGTTGTTAGGCATCTCTATTCACCCACCAACAAATCACACAGGAAGAATATATATATTTTTTTTTTTACCTGCATCTCTTCTTTAGTAAAGCTAGCTGCCTCGTCCCCCAGCTCATGTAGATACATACAGTCTGGTTTGGGACACTGCATGCTTTTGAGGAAGTAACTGCAGTATTTTGTTGTACCTAAAGAAGCCTGCATTTTAAAAAAATATTATGAGTGAAAAATGTGTTGATGAATGTTCTCTTCAGTTGTTGCCCTTTAAATCATATTATTACGTATAAAACAAAGGTCATATAGCATTTAAGACAGTACTTTATTTGATAACGTTCCTTACAATAAGTCAACAGTTACTTCTAGGACCAGTTTCCCAGACAGATTAAGCATAGTCCTGGACTAAAATGCAACTTCAATGGAATTTCTCAATTGAGAATTGTTATCCAGAATTTGGTTTAATTTGTGTCCAAGAAACTGGCCCTGAATGTCTGTTTCGGTCACCTTGAGTGTTCTGCCGTCCACCACTACATTGTTTACACATTGTATTGCTCTGAGGGCGTCTTCAGAGCGGATATAGGTGACATAGGCACTGGCACTGGGACCCTGTGGATCAGAAAAGTTATAATAATAATATTCAGAATAGGTCGTAAGAAAACACACAGCTTTTTATTAGAGATGTAGTGTGTGTAACAACCTGACTATTTACATTTGAGAGGAACCCACCTGCTTTTAAATTCAATCCCACTTTTTATCATCTGACACTTTTCTCCGAAGTAATTGACAGTACAGTGAGTATGTACAGTACCAGTCGAAAGTTTGGACACCTACCCATTCAACCGTTTTTATTTATATTTTCTACATTGTAGAATAATAGTGAAGATATCAAACATATTTAATAACACATATCGAATCATGTAGTAACCAGTGTTAAATCTCCGATTCATCAAAGTAACCTTGATGACCGCTTTGCACACTCTTGGCATTCTCTCAACCAGCTTCATGAGGTAGTCACCTGGAATGCATTTCAATTAACAGGTGTTCCTTAAAAGTTAATTTGTGGACTTTCCTTCTTAATGCATTGAGCCAATCAGTTGAGTGACAATGTAGGTGTGGTATACAGAAGATAGCACTCTTTGGTAAAAGACCAAGTCCATATTATGCCAAGAGCAGCTCATAAGTATAGAGAAAGGACAGTCCATCATTACTTTAAGACATGAAGGTCAGTCAATTCTGAAAATTTCAAGAACTTTGAACGTTTCAAGTGCAGTCGCAAAAACCATCAAGCGCTATGATGAAACTGGCCCTGATTAGGACCACCACAGGAAAGGAAAACCCAGAGTTACCTCTGCTGCAGAGGATACGTTCATTAGAGTTACGAGCCTCAGAAATTGCAGCAAATAAACCACTTCTAAAGGACACCAATAAGAAGGATACTTGCTTGGCCCAAGAAACAAAAGAAATGGACTTAAGAACGGTAGAAATCTGTCCTTTGTTCTGATGAGTCCAAATTGTAGATTTTTTGGTTCCAACCACCGTGTCTTTGTGAGACGCAGATTAGGTGAACGGATGATCTCCGCATGTGTGGTTGCCACCGTGAAGCATGGAGGAGGGAGGAGGAGATGTGATGGTGCTTTACTGGTGACACTGTCAGTGATTTATTTAGAATTCAAGGCACACCTAACCAGCATGGCTACCACAGCATTCTGCAGCGATACGCCATCCCATCTGGTGTGCGCTTAGTGGGACTATAATTTGTTTTTCAACAGGACAATGACCCAACACACCTCCAGGCTGTGTAAGGGCTATTTGACCAAGGAGAGTGATGGAGTGCTGCATCAGATGACTTGGCCTCCACAATCACCCGACATCAACCCAATTGAGATGGTTCGGGATGAGTTGGCCCGCAGAGTCAAGGAAAAGCAGCCAACAAGTGCTCAGCATATGTGGGAACCCCTTTCAAGACTGTGGGTAAAGCATTCCAGGTCAAGCTGGTTGACAGAATGCCAAGAGTGTGCAAAGCTGTCATCAAGGCATAGGGTGGCTACTTTGAAGAATACAAAATATATTTTGATTTGTTTTATACTTTTTTGGTTACTACATGATTCCATGTGTGTTATTTCATAGTTTTGATGTCTTCACTATTATTTTACAAATGTGGAAAATAGTAAAAAATAAAGAAAAACCCTTGAATGAGTAGGTGTTCTAAACTTTTGACTGGTACCGTTTTTATTTTAGTATGTGATCCTTATGGCGATAGAACCCACGACTGTTCCCCGTTGCCAACCCACCCTCCTCCCAAGTGAGCCACACAGAACCAGTTCATACCTGTGAACCTGCATATGATGTGCTGTTGTTGATGACCACCTTGTGTATTTTCCCAAACTTCCCAAAATACTCTGGCCTTTTTAGAACCTGTGCAGAAATGAATAGAGATGGAGACATTTTTCACAAACAAAGCTTCATAAACACAGTTGAGGGAAAACAAATATAGCTAGGTCAGTAAACCAGAAATATGATCAAGTAACAGAATAGTGAGATGAAATTCTGAATATCTTTGTCCAACTACTTAAAGCAGGGCTCTCCAACGCTTTTCCTGGAGAGCAACCCCTCCTTTAGGTTCACTCCGACCCTGTTCCTGGAGAGCAACCCCCCCCCCCCCCCCCCCTTCAGGTTTTAACTCAGACCCCAATTATAACTAACCTGATTCAGCTTATCAACCAACTAATTATTAGAGCCAGGTGTGTTAGACTAGGGTTGGAGTGAAAACCTACAGGACCGTAGCTCTCCAGGAACAGGGTTAGAGTGAAAACCTACAGGATGGTAGTTCTCCAGGAACAGGGTTGGAGTGAACAACTCATGGATACAATTTTTATGTCTCTGTGTGCAGTTGAGATGATTGAAGTTAGTTTAGCGCAATTGTTGGAAGTCTCCCGGTACAGTAGCCAGCTCCTCTCAAAAGCAGGAAAATAAATCTAACTACCGTAAAGCTGGGGTAGATATTTATTAATGCTAATAATCTACACATAGTAATCAATATTTTATAAATTCATACATTTTAGTGATAACCATAAAAAAAATAGATGATCCACTTCCTCATTTTCTGTCCCATTGTAGCATAGAGATGTATAGAGATCGCAACTTTGTATCCGTCTCAATGGCATTTCCCACAGGCTCACAGACACCATAATGGGACAGATACAACAATTGTGACCTCTATACATCTCTATAAGAAATACAACCCCAAGTCTCAATCTCGCAGTATCCCTTTAAAATGACTGAAGCAAAGTGGAGGGGTGGGACGTCAGTAGATTTAACGCGACGTGTTAAAAACTATTTCCAATCAATGTGCTAAGTGCTTTTGATCTCCACCTGCATCTGTGAACGTCAAATACTCTAAAATAAAACTATGTACTCAGCGCATAAGCAGCAAAAAAACTATTTCCCAGGCAAAAAAAAAAGTATGCATGGGTTAACTGTAGAAGGGATGGGATAGTATATCACGTTACTTATAGAAGAAACCTATGGCATTTAGCTGAAATCAGATGAGAAAATATGGACATCCTAAAAACAACTAATTACCTAGATGTCTCCTACACTATTGATGATGGACTCACCTCTGGGTCGATGAGGCTTCAAGAGGAAAATCCTCAAAAAGGGTACTTCAACTAGGGATGCCAAATTCAGGAAACTCACAAACTTCCCAGGTTTTCCAAAAATCCTAGTGGTAGGATTCCCAATTTCTGGAAAAATTGGGAATTTCTGGAAAGTTTCCTGGAATTTTGCCACCTCAACAAAAACTAAAAAGATCTAGATACTCTGAATGATCGGCTATGAAAATTCAACTGACATTTACTCCTGAGGTGCTGACCTGTTGCACCCTCGACAACCACGGTGATTATTATTATTTGACCCTGCTGGTCATCTATGAACATTTGAACATCTTGGCCATGTTCTGTTATAATCTCCACCCAGCACAGCCAGAAGAGGACTGGCCACCCCTCATAGCCTGGTTCCTCTCTAGGTTTCTTCCTAGGTTCCGGCCTTTCTAGAGAGTTTTTCCTAGCCACGTGCTTCTACACCTGCATTGCTTGCTGTTTGGGGTTTTAGGCTCGGTTTCTGTACAGCACTTTGTGACATCAGCTGATGTAAGAAGGGCTTTACAAATAAATTTGATTGATTGGCCTATACTGATATAGTATACCTACACAGAGTATACCAAACAT
Source organism: Salvelinus namaycush (assembly GCF_016432855.1). Taxonomy (NCBI): domain Eukaryota; kingdom Metazoa; phylum Chordata; class Actinopteri; order Salmoniformes; family Salmonidae; genus Salvelinus; species Salvelinus namaycush. The sequence goes on along the minus strand of NC_052327.1, from coordinate 51,841,188 downwards.
TAGGAACACCTCCCCTTTTGCCCCC